>NW_028167282.1:15000-70201 GCF_963513975.1 Fringilla coelebs | reverse complement strand
GTCCTGCGGCGTTAAATTTCCGGGTGCCACCTGGAGATCCGACTCTCGCAGGATGCCTACAGGACGCAAGGTGGCACCAGCGCCAACTTGGTCTGGTTTGAGAGTGCCAATTGGGTCCTGCAAACTGACACCCAGAACAGTGGCTTGTGAGTTTTGTTTCCCAGGGAAAAATCCTGTATAATGGTTCAGGGTCCTACGGCCTTAAATTGCCGGGTTCCTACTGGAATTGCACATCTCGCAGGATGCCTCCCAGACGCAAGGTGGCACCAGTGCCAACTTGGTCTGGTTTTAGAGTGCCAAGTGGGTCCTTAAAACTGACTCCCAGAACAGTGGCTTGTGAGTTTTTTTTCCCAGGGAAAAAACCTGTATAATGGTTCAGGGTCCTGCGGCCTTATATTGCCAGGTGCCTCCTGGAATTGCACCTATTGCAGGATGCCTCCCAGACGCAAGGTGGCACCAGTGCCAACATTGTCTGGTTTGAGAGTGCCAAGTGGGTCCTGCAAACTGACACCCAGAACAGTGGCTTGTGAGTTTTGTTTCCCTGGGAAAATGCCTGTTGAACGGTCACGGTCCGGCGGCCTTAAATTGCCAGGTGCCTCCTGGAATTGCACCTCTCGCAGGATGCCTCCCAGACGCAAGGTGGCACCAGTGCCAACTTGGTCTTATTTTAGAGTGTCAAGTGGGTCCTGAAAACTGACGCCCAGAACAGTGGCTTGTGAGTTTTGTTTCCCAGGGAAAAAGCCTGTACAACGGTTCAGGGTCCTGCGGCCTTAAATTTCCGTGTGACTCCTGGAGATCCCCCTCTTTCTGGATGCCTCCCAGACGCAAGGTGGCACCAGTGCCAACTTGGTCTGGTTTGAGAGTGCCAATTGAGTCCTGAAAACTGACACCCAGAACAGTGGCTTGTGAGTTTTGTTTCCCAGGGATAAAGCCTGTACAATGGTTTAGGGTCCTGCGGTCTTAAATTTCCGGGTGCCACCTGGAGATCCGACTCTCGCAGGATGCCTACAAGAAGCAAGTTAGCACCAGTGCCAACTTAGTCTGGTTTGAGAGTGCCAAGTGGGTCCTGAAAACTGACACCCAGAACAGTGGCTTGTGAGTTTTGTTTCCCAGGGAAAAAGCCTGTACCATGCTTCAGGGTCCTGCGGCCTTAAATTGCCGGGGTCCTCCTGGAATGCCGCCTCTCGCAGGATGCCTCCCAGACGCAAGGTGGCACCAGTGCTAACTTGGTCTGGTTTTAGAGTGCCAAGTGGGTCCTGCAAACTGACACCCAGAACAGTGTCTGCTGAGTTTTGTTTCCCTGGGAAAAAGCCTGTTGAACGTTTCACGGTCCGGCGGCCGTAAATTGCCAGGTGCCTCCTGGGGATCCGCCTCTCGCAGGATGCCTCCCAGACGCAAGGTGGCACCAGTGCCAACTTGGTCTGGTTTGAGAGTGCCAAGTGGGTCCTTAAAACTGACTCCCAGAACAGTGGCTTGTGAGTTTTGTTTCCCAGGGAAAAACCTGCACAATGGTTCAGTGTCCTGGGGCCTTAAATTGCCGGGTGCCTCCTGGAGATCCGCCTCTTGCAGGATGCCTCCCAGACGCAAGGTGGCACCAGTGCCAACTTGGTCTGTTTTTAGAGTGTCAAGTGGGTCCTGAAAACTGACACCTAGAACAGTGGCTTGTGAGTTTTGTTTCCCAGGGAAAAAGCTTGTACAATGGTTCAGGGTCCTGCGGCCCTAAATTGCCGGGTGACTCCTGGAATTGCGCCTCTCGCGGGATGTTTCCCAGACGCTAAGCGGCACAGGTGCCCACATAGTCTAGTTTGTGAGTGCCAAGTGGGTCCTGTAAACTGACACCCAGAACAGTGGCTTGTGAGTTTTGTTTCCCATGGAAAAATCCTGTACAACAGTTCAGGGTAATGCGGCCTTAAATTGCCGGGTGACTCCTGGAATTGCACCTCTCGCAGGATGCCTCCCAGACGCAAGGTGGCACCAGTGCCAACTTGGTCTGGTTTGAGAGCGCCAAGTGGGACCTGCAAACTGACACCCCGAACAGTGGCTTGTGAGTTTTATTTCCCAGGGAAAAAGCCTGTACAATGGTTCAGGGTCCTGTGGCCTTAAATTGCCGGGTGCCTCCTGGAGATCGGCCTCTTGCAGGATGCCTACCAGACTCCAGGATGCACAAGTGCCAACTTGGTCTGGTTTGAGAGTGCCAATTGGGTCCTGAAAACTGACACCCAGAACAGTGGCTTCTGAGTTTTTTTTCCCAGGGAAAAAGCCTGTTGAATGGTTCACGGTCCTTCGGCCTTAAATTGCCAGGTGACTCCTGGAACTGCACCTCTCGCAGGATGACTCCCAGACACAAGGTGGCACCAGTACCAACTTGGTCTGGTTTGAGAGTGCCAAGTGGGTCCTTAAAACTGACTCCCAGAACAGTGGCTTGTGAGTTTTGTTTCCCAGGGAAAAAGCCTGTACAATGGTTCAGGGTAATGCGGCCTTAAATTGCCGGGTGACTCCTGGAGATCCGCCTCTCGCGGGATGCCTCCCAGACGCAAGTTGGCACCAGTGCCAACTTGGTCTGGTTTTAGAGTGCCAAGTGGGTCCTGAAAACTGACACCCAGAACAGTGGCTTGTGAGTTTTGTTTCCCAGGGAAAAATCCTGTATAAAGGTTCAGGGTCCTGCGGCCTTAAATTTCCGTGTGCCTCCTGGAATTGCACCTCTCGCAGGATGCCTCCCAGACGCAAGGTGGCACCAGTGCCAACTTGGTCTGGTTTGAGAGTGCCAAGTGGGACCTGCAATCTGACACCCAGAACAGTGGCTTGTGAGTTTTGTTTCCCAGGGAAAAAGCCTGTACAATGGTTCAGGGTCCTGCGGCATTAAATTGCCGGTGTTCCCCAGAATGCCGCCTCTCGCAGGATGCCTCCCAGACGCTAAGCGGCATTGGTGCCCACTTTTCTAGTTTGAGAGTGCCAAGTGGGTCCTGCAAACTGACACCCAGAACAGTGGCTTGTGAGTTTTGTTTCCCAGGGAAAACGCCTGTACAATGGTTCAGGGTCCCGCGGCCTTATATTGCCGGGTGCCTCCTGGAATTGCACCTCTCGCAGGATGCCTCCCAGACGCAAGGTGGCACCAGTGCCAACTTGGTCTGGTTTGAGAGTGCCGAGTGGGACCTGAAAACTGACACCCAGAACAGTGGCTTGTGAGTTTTTTTTCCCAGGGAAATAGTCTGTACAATGGTTCAGGGTCCTGCGACATTAAATTGCCAGGTGCCTCCTGGAATTCGGCCTCTCGCAGGATGCCTCCCAGATGCAAGGTGGCACCAGTGCCAACTTGGTCTGGTTTGAGAGTCCCAAGTGGGTCCTGCAAACTGACACCCAGAACAGTGGCTTGTGAGTTTTGTTTCCCAGGGAAAAAGCTTGTACAATGGTTCAGGGTCCTGCGGCCTTAAATTGCCGGGGTCCTCCTGGAATGCCGCCTCTCGCAGGATGCCTCCGAGACGCTAAGCAGCACCGGTGCCCACTTTTCTAGTTTGAGAGTGACAAGTGGGTCCTGCAAACTGACACCCAGAACAGTGGCTTGTGAGTTTTGTTTCCCAGGGAAAAAGCCTGTACAATGGTTCAGGGTAATGCGGCCTTAAATTGCCGGGTGACTCCTGGAGATCCGCCTCTTGCAGGATGCCTCCCAGACGCAAGGTGGCACCAGTGCTAACTTGGTCTGGTTTTAGAGTGCTAAGTGGGTCCTTAAAACTGACACCCAGAACAGTGGCTTGTGAGTTTTGTTTCCCAGGGAAAAAGCCTGTTGAATGGTTCACGGTCCGGCGGCCTTAAATTGCCAGGTGCCTCCTGGAATTGCACCTCTCGCAGGATGCCTCCCAGACGCAAGGTGGCACCAGTGCCAACTTGGTCTGGTTTGAGAGTGCCAAGTGGGATCTGCAAACTGACACACAGAATAGTGGCTTATGAGTTTTGTTTCCCAGGGAAAAAGCCTGTACAGGGGTTCAGTGTCCTGCTACATTAAATTGAAGGGTGCCTCCTGGAATTCGGCCTCTCGCAAAATGCCTCCAAGACGCAAGGTGGCACCAGTGCCAAATTGGTCCGGTTTGAGAGTGTCAAGTGGGTCCTGAAAACTGACACCCAGAACAGTGGCTTCTGAGTTTTGTTTCCCTGGGAAAACGCCTGTTGAATGGTTCCTGGTCCTGCGGCCGTAAATTGCCAGGTGCCTCCTGGAATTGCACCTCTCGCAGGATGCCTACCAGGCTCCAGGATGCACAAGTGCCAACTTGGTCTGATTTTAGAGTGTCAAGTGGGTCCTGCAAACTGACACCCAGAACAGTGGCTTGTGAGTTTTGTTTCCCACGGAAAAAGCCTGTATAATGGTTCAGGGTCCGGCGGCCTTTACTTGCCGGGTGCCTCCTGGAATATCACCTCTCGCTGGATGCCTCCCAGACGCAAGGTGGCACCGGTGCCAACTTGGTCTGGTTTGAGAGTGCCAATTGGGTCCTGAAAACTGACAACCAGAACAGTGGCTTGTGAGTTTTGTTTCCCAGGGAAAACGCCTGTACAATGGTTCAGGGTCCTGCGGCCTTAAATTGCCGGGTGCCTCCTGGAGATCCGCCTCTTGCAGGATGCCTACCAGACTCCAGGATGCACAAGTGCCAACTTGGTCTGGTTTGAGAGTACCAATTGGGTCCTGAAAACTGACACCCAGAACAGTGGCTTCTGAGTTTTGTTTCCCAGGGAAAAAGCCTGTACAATGGTTCAGGGTCCTGCGGCCTTCTATTGCCGGGTGCCTCCTGGAATTGCGCCTCTCGCAGGATGCCTTCCAGACGCAAGGTGGCACCAGTGCCAACTTGGTCTGGTTTTAGAGTTCCAAGTGGGTCCTGCAAACTGACACCCAGAACAGTGGCTTGTGAGTTTTGTTTCCCAGGGGAAAAGCCTGTACAATGGTTCAGGGTCCTGCGGCCTTATATTGCCGGGTGACTCCTGGAATTGCACCTCTTGCAGGATGCCTCCCAGACGCAAAGTTCCACCAGTGCCAACTTTGTCTGCTTTGAGAGCGTCAAGTTGGTCCTGCAAACTGACACCCAGAACAGTGGCTTCTGAGTTTTGTTTCCCTTGGAAAAAGCCTGTTGAATGGTTCACGGTCCGGCGGCCTTAAATTGCCATGTGACTCCTGGAATTGCACCTCTCGCAGGATGCCTCCCAGACGAAAGGTGGCACCAGTGCCAACTTGGTCTGGTTTGAGAGTGCCAAGTGGGTCCTGCAAACTGAGAACCAGAACAGTGGCTTCTGAGTTTTGTTTCCCAGGGCAAACGCCTGTACAATAGTTCAGGGTCCTGCGGCCTTAATTTGCCGGGTGCCACCTGGAGATCCGCCTCTTTCAGAATGCCTATCAGACACCAGGTGGCACCAGTGCCAACTTGGTCTGGTTTGAGAGTGCCAATTGAGTCCTGAAAACTGACACCCAGAACAGTGGCTTGTGAGTTTTGTTTCCCAGGGATAAAGCCTGTAGAATGGTTTAGGGTCCTGCGGCCTTAAATTTCCGGGTGCCACCTGGAGATCCGACTCTCGCAGGATGCCTACAAGACGCAAGGTGGCACCAGTGCCAACTTGGTCAGGTTTGAGAGTGCCAAGTGGGTCCTGAAAACTGACACCCAGAACAGTGCCTTGTGAGTTTTGTTTCCCAGGGAAAAATCCTGTATAATGGTTCAGGGTCCTGTGGCCTTAAATTGCCGGGTGCCTCCTGGAATTGCACCTCTCGCAGGATGCCTCCCAGACGCAAGGTGGCACCAGTGCCAACTTGGTCTGGTTTGAGAGTGCCAAGTGGGACCTGCAAACTGACACCCAGAACAGTGGCTTGTGAGTTTTCTTTCCCAGGGAAAAACCTGTACAATGGTTCAGGGTCCTGCGACATTAAATTGCCGGGTGCCTTTTGGAATTCGGCCTCTCGCAGGATGCCTCCCAGACGCAAGGTGGCACCAGTGCCAACTTGGTCTGGTTTGAGAGTGCCAAGTGGGTCCTGCAAACTGACACCCAGAACAGTGGCTTGTGAGTTTTGTTTCCCAGGGAAAAAGCCTGTACAATGGTTCAGGGTCCTGCGGCCCTAAATTGCCGGGGTCCTCCTGGTATGCCGCCTCTCGCAGGATGCCTCCCAGACGCTAAGCAGCACCGGTGCCCACTTTTCTAGTTTGAGAGTGACCAGTGGGTCCTGCAAACTGACACCCAGAACAGTGGCTTGTGAGTTTTGTTTCCCAGGGAAAACGCCTGTACAATGGTTCAGGGTAATGCGGCCTTAAATTGCCGGGTGACTCCTGGAGATCCGCCTCTCGCGGGATGCCTCCCAGACGCAAGGTGGCACCAGTGCCAACTTGGTCTGGTTTGAGAGTGCCGAGTGGGACCTGAAAACTGACACCCAGAACAGTGGCTTGTGAGTTTTTTTTCCCAGGGAAATAGTCTGTACAATGGTTCAGGGTCCTGCGACATTAAATTGCCGCGTGACTCCTGGAGATCCGCCTCTCGCAGGATGCCTCCCAGACGCAAGGTGGCACCAGTGCCAACTTGGTCTGGTTTTAGAGTGCCAAGTGGGTCCTGAAAACTGACACCAGGAACAGTGGCTTTTGATTTTTTTTTTCCCAGGGAAAAATCCTGTATAATGGTTCAGGGTCCTGCGGCCTTAAATTTCCGTGTGACTCCTGGAGATCCCCCTCTTTCTGGATGCCTCCAAGATGCAAGGTGGCACCAGTGCTGACTTGGTCCGGTTTGAGAGTGTCAAGTGGGTCCTGAAAACTGACACCCAGAACAGTGGCTTCTGAGTTTTGTTTCCCTGGGAAAACGCCTGTTGAATGGTTCCTGGTCCTGCGGCCTTAAATTGCCAGGTGCCTCCTGGAATTGCACCTCTCGCAGGATGCCTACCAGACTCCAGGAGGCACAAGTGCCCACTTGGTCTGATTTTAGAGTGCTAAGTGGGTCCTTAAAACTGACACCCAGAACAGTGGCTTGTGAGTTTTGTTTCCCAGGGAAAAAGCCTGTTGAATGGTTCACGGTCCGGCGGCCTTAAATTGCCAGGTGCCTCCTGGAATTGCACCTCTCGCAGGATGCCTCCCAGACGCAAGGTGGCACCAGTGCCAACTTGGTCTGGTTTGAGAGTGCCAAGTGGGATCTGCAAACTGACACACAGAATAGTGGCTTATGAGTTTTGTTTCCCAGGGAAAAAGCCTGTACAGGGGTTCAGTGTCCTGCTACATTAAATTGAAGGGTGCCTCCTGGAATTCGGCCTCTCGCAAAATGCCTCCAAGACGCAAGGTGGCACCAGTGCCAAATTGGTCCGGTTTGAGAGTGTCAAGTGGGTCCTGAAAACTGACACCCAGAACAGTGGCTTCTGAGTTTTGTTTCCCTGGGAAAACGCCTGTTGAATGGTTCCTGGTCCTGCGGCCGTAAATTGCCAGGTGCCTCCTGGAATTGCACCTCTCGCAGGATGCCTACCAGGCTCCAGGATGCACAAGTGCCAACTTGGTCTGATTTTAGAGTGTCAAGTGGGTCCTGCAAACTGACACCCAGAACAGTGGCTTGTGAGTTTTGTTTCCCACGGAAAAAGCCTGTATAATGGTTCAGGGTCCGGCGGCCTTTACTTGCCGGGTGCCTCCTGGAATATCACCTCTCGCTGGATGCCTCCCAGACGCAAGGTGGCACCGGTGCCAACTTGGTCTGGTTTGAGAGTGCCAATTGGGTCCTGAAAACTGACAACCAGAACAGTGGCTTGTGAGTTTTGTTTCCCAGGGAAAACGCCTGTACAATGGTTCAGGGTCCTGCGGCCTTAAATTGCCGGGTGCCTCCTGGAGATCCGCCTCTTGCAGGATGCCTACCAGACTCCAGGATGCACAAGTGCCAACTTGGTCTGGTTTGAGAGTACCAATTGGGTCCTGAAAACTGACACCCAGAACAGTGGCTTCTGAGTTTTGTTTCCCAGGGAAAAAGCCTGTACAATGGTTCAGGGTCCTGCGGCCTTCTATTGCCGGGTGCCTCCTGGAATTGCGCCTCTCGCAGGATGCCTTCCAGACGCAAGGTGGCACAAGTGCCAACTTGGTCTGGTTTTAGAGTTCCAAGTGGGTCCTGCAAACTGACACCCAGAACAGTGGCTTGTGAGTTTTGTTTCCCAGGGGAAAAGCCTGTACAATGGTTCAGGGTCCTGCGGCCTTATATTGCCGGGTGACTCCTGGAATTGCACCTCTTGCAGGATGCCTCCCAGACGCAAAGTTCCACCAGTGCCAACTTTGTCTGCTTTGAGAGCGTCAAGTTGGTCCTGCAAACTGACACCCAGAACAGTGGCTTCTGAGTTTTGTTTCCCTTGGAAAAAGCCTGTTGAATGGTTCACGGTCCGGCGGCCTTAAATTGCCATGTGACTCCTGGAATTGCACCTCTCGCAGGATGCCTCCCAGACGAAAGGTGGCACCAGTGCCAACTTGGTCTGGTTTGAGAGTGCCAAGTGGGTCCTGCAAACTGAGAACCAGAACAGTGGCTTCTGAGTTTTGTTTCCCAGGGCAAACGCCTGTACAATAGTTCAGGGTCCTGCGGCCTTAATTTGCCGGGTGCCACCTGGAGATCCGCCTCTTTCAGAATGCCTATCAGACACCAGGTGGCACCAGTGCCAACTTGGTCTGGTTTGAGAGTGCCAATTGAGTCCTGAAAACTGACACCCAGAACAGTGGCTTGTGAGTTTTGTTTCCCAGGGATAAAGCCTGTAGAATGGTTTAGGGTCCTGCGGCCTTAAATTTCCGGGTGCCACCTGGAGATCCGACTCTCGCAGGATGCCTACAAGACGCAAGGTGGCACCAGTGCCAACTTGGTCAGGTTTGAGAGTGCCAAGTGGGTCCTGAAAACTGACACCCAGAACAGTGCCTTGTGAGTTTTGTTTCCCAGGGAAAAATCCTGTATAATGGTTCAGGGTCCTGTGGCCTTAAATTGCCGGGTGCCTCCTGGAATTGCACCTCTCGCAGGATGCCTCCCAGACGCAAGGTGGCACCAGTGCCAACTTGGTCTGGTTTGAGAGTGCCAAGTGGGACCTGCAAACTGACACCCAGAACAGTGGCTTGTGAGTTTTCTTTCCCAGGGAAAAAGCCTGTACAATGGTTCAGGGTCCTGCGACATTAAATTGCCGGGTGCCTTTTGGAATTCGGCCTCTCGCAGGATGCCTCCCAGACGCAAGGTGGCACCAGTGCCAACTTGGTCTGGTTTGAGAGTGCCAAGTGGGTCCTGCAAACTGACACCCAGAACAGTGGCTTGTGAGTTTTGTTTCCCAGGGAAAAAGCCTGTACAATGGTTCAGGGTCCTGCGGCCCTAAATTGCCGGGGTCCTCCTGGTATGCCGCCTCTCGCAGGATGCCTCCCAGACGCTAAGCAGCACCGGTGCCCACTTTTCTAGTTTGAGAGTGACCAGTGGGTCCTGCAAACTGACACCCAGAACAGTGGCTTGTGAGTTTTGTTTCCCAGGGAAAACGCCTGTACAATGGTTCAGGGTAATGCGGCCTTAAATTGCCGGGTGACTCCTGGAGATCCGCCTCTCGCGGGATGCCTCCCAGACGCAAGGTGGCACCAGTGCCAACTTGGTCTGGTTTGAGAGTGCCGAGTGGGACCTGAAAACTGACACCCAGAACAGTGGCTTGTGAGTTTTTTTTCCCAGGGAAATAGTCTGTACAATGGTTCAGGGTCCTGCGACATTAAATTGCCGCGTGACTCCTGGAGATCCGCCTCTCGCAGGATGCCTCCCAGACGCAAGGTGGCACCAGTGCCAACTTGGTCTGGTTTTAGAGTGCCAAGTGGGTCCTGAAAACTGACACCAGGAACAGTGGCTTTTGATTTTTTTTTTCCCAGGGAAAAATCCTGTATAATGGTTCAGGGTCCTGCGGCCTTAAATTTCCGTGTGACTCCTGGAGATCCCCCTCTTTCTGGATGCCTCCAAGATGCAAGGTGGCACCAGTGCTGACTTGGTCCGGTTTGAGAGTGTCAAGTGGGTCCTGAAAACTGACACCCAGAACAGTGGCTTCTGAGTTTTGTTTCCCTGGGAAAACGCCTGTTGAATGGTTCCTGGTCCTGCGGCCTTAAATTGCCAGGTGCCTCCTGGAATTGCACCTCTCGCAGGATGCCTACCAGACTCCAGGAGGCACAAGTGCCCACTTGGTCTGATTTTAGAGTGCTAAGTGGGTCCTTAAAACTGACACCCAGAACAGTGGCTTGTGAGTTTTGTTTCCCAGGGAAAAAGCCTGTTGAATGGTTCACGGTCCGGCGGCCTTAAATTGCCAGGTGCCTCCTGGAATTGCACCTCTCGCAGGATGCCTCCCAGACGCAAGGTGGCACCAGTGCCAACTTGGTCTGGTTTGAGAGTGCCAAGTGGGATCTGCAAACTGACACACAGAATAGTGGCTTATGAGTTTTGTTTCCCAGGGAAAAAGCCTGTACAGGGGTTCAGTGTCCTGCTACATTAAATTGAAGGGTGCCTCCTGGAATTCGGCCTCTCGCAAAATGCCTCCAAGACGCAAGGTGGCACCAGTGCCAAATTGGTCCGGTTTGAGAGTGTCAAGTGGGTCCTGAAAACTGACACCCAGAACAGTGGCTTCTGAGTTTTGTTTCCCTGGGAAAACGCCTGTTGAATGGTTCCTGGTCCTGCGGCCGTAAATTGCCAGGTGCCTCCTGGAATTGCACCTCTCGCAGGATGCCTACCAGGCTCCAGGATGCACAAGTGCCAACTTGGTCTGATTTTAGAGTGTCAAGTGGGTCCTGCAAACTGACACCCAGAACAGTGGCTTGTGAGTTTTGTTTCCCACGGAAAAAGCCTGTATAATGGTTCAGGGTCCGGCGGCCTTTACTTGCCGGGTGCCTCCTGGAATATCACCTCTCGCTGGATGCCTCCCAGACGCAAGGTGGCACCGGTGCCAACTTGGTCTGGTTTGAGAGTGCCAATTGGGTCCTGAAAACTGACAACCAGAACAGTGGCTTGTGAGTTTTGTTTCCCAGGGAAAACGCCTGTACAATGGTTCAGGGTCCTGCGGCCTTAAATTGCCGGGTGCCTCCTGGAGATCCGCCTCTTGCAGGATGCCTACCAGACTCCAGGATGCACAAGTGCCAACTTGGTCTGGTTTGAGAGTACCAATTGGGTCCTGAAAACTGACACCCAGAACAGTGGCTTCTGAGTTTTGTTTCCCAGGGAAAAAGCCTGTACAATGGTTCAGGGTCCTGCGGCCTTCTATTGCCGGGTGCCTCCTGGAATTGCGCCTCTCGCAGGATGCCTTCCAGACGCAAGGTGGCACCAGTGCCAACTTGGTCTGGTTTTAGAGTTCCAAGTGGGTCCTGCAAACTGACACCCAGAACAGTGGCTTGTGAGTTTTGTTTCCCAGGGGAAAAGCCTGTACAATGGTTCAGGGTCCTGCGGCCTTATATTGCCGGGTGACTCCTGGAATTGCACCTCTTGCAGGATGCCTCCCAGACGCAAAGTTCCACCAGTGCCAACTTTGTCTGCTTTGAGAGCGTCAAGTTGGTCCTGCAAACTGACACCCAGAACAGTGGCTTCTGAGTTTTGTTTCCCTTGGAAAAAGCCTGTTGAATGGTTCACGGTCCGGCGGCCTTAAATTGCCATGTGACTCCTGGAATTGCACCTCTCGCAGGATGCCTCCCAGACGAAAGGTGGCACCAGTGCCAACTTGGTCTGGTTTGAGAGTGCCAAGTGGGTCCTGCAAACTGAGAACCAGAACAGTGGCTTCTGAGTTTTGTTTCCCAGGGCAAACGCCTGTACAATAGTTCAGGGTCCTGCGGCCTTAATTTGCCGGGTGCCACCTGGAGATCCGCCTCTTTCAGAATGCCTATCAGACACCAGGTGGCACCAGTGCCAACTTGGTCTGGTTTGAGAGTGCCAATTGAGTCCTGAAAACTGACACCCAGAACAGTGGCTTGTGAGTTTTGTTTCCCAGGGATAAAGCCTGTAGAATGGTTTAGGGTCCTGCGGCCTTAAATTTCCGGGTGCCACCTGGAGATCCGACTCTCGCAGGATGCCTACAAGACGCAAGGTGGCACCAGTGCCAACTTGGTCAGGTTTGAGAGTGCCAAGTGGGTCCTGAAAACTGACACCCAGAACAGTGCCTTGTGAGTTTTGTTTCCCAGGGAAAAATCCTGTATAATGGTTCAGGGTCCTGTGGCCTTAAATTGCCGGGTGCCTCCTGGAATTGCACCTCTCGCAGGATGCCTCCCAGACGCAAGGTGGCACCAGTGCCAACTTGGTCTGGTTTGAGAGTGCCAAGTGGGACCTGCAAACTGACACCCAGAACAGTGGCTTGTGAGTTTTCTTTCCCAGGGAAAAAGCCTGTACAATGGTTCAGGGTCCTGCGACATTAAATTGCCGGGTGCCTTTTGGAATTCGGCCTCTCGCAGGATGCCTCCCAGACGCAAGGTGGCACCAGTGCCAACTTGGTCTGGTTTGAGAGTGCCAAGTGGGTCCTGCAAACTGACACCCAGAACAGTGGCTTGTGAGTTTTGTTTCCCAGGGAAAAAGCCTGTACAATGGTTCAGGGTCCTGCGGCCCTAAATTGCCGGGGTCCTCCTGGTATGCCGCCTCTCGCAGGATGCCTCCCAGACGCTAAGCAGCACCGGTGCCCACTTTTCTAGTTTGAGAGTGACCAGTGGGTCCTGCAAACTGACACCCAGAACAGTGGCTTGTGAGTTTTGTTTCCCAGGGAAAAAGCCTGTACAATGGTTCAGGGTAATGCGGCCTTAAATTGCCGGGTGACTCCTGGAGATCCGCCTCTCGCGGGATGCCTCCCAGACGCAAGGTGGCACCAGTGCCAACTTGGTCTGGTTTGAGAGTGCCAAATGGGTCCTGAAAACTGACACCCAGAACAGTGGCTTGTGAGTTTTGTTTCCCAGGGAAAAAGCCTGTACAACGGTTCAGGGTAATGCGGTCTTAAATTGCCGCGTGACTCCTGGAGATCCGCCTCTCGCAGGATGCCTCCCAGACGCAAGGTGGCACCAGTGCCAACTTGGTCTGGTTTTAGAGTGCCAAGTGGGTCCTGAAAACTGACACCAGGAACAGTGGCTTTTGATTTTTTTTTTCCCAGGGAAAAATCCTGTATAATGGTTCAGGGTCCTGCGGCCTTAAATTTCCGTGTGACTCCTGGAGATCCCCCTCTTTCTGGATGCCTCCAAGATGCAAGGTGGCACCAGTGCTGACTTGGTCCGGTTTGAGAGTGTCAAGTGGGTCCTGAAAACTGACACCCAGAACAGTGGCTTCTGAGTTTTGTTTCCCTGGGAAAACGCCTGTTGAATGGTTCCTGGTCCTGCGGCCTTAAATTGCCAGGTGCCTCCTGGAATTGCACCTCTCGCAGGATGCCTACCAGACTCCAGGAGGCACAAGTGCCCACTTGGTCTGATTTTAGAGTGTCAAGTGGGTCCTGAAAACTGACACCCAGAACAGTGGCTTGTGAGTTTTGTTTCCCAGGGAAAAAGCCTGTAATGGTTCCTGGTCCTGCGGCCTTAAATTGCCGGGTGCCTCCTGGAACTGCACCTCTCGCTGGATGCCTCCCAGACGCAAGGTGGCACCGGTGCCAACTTGGTGTGGTTTGAGAGTGCCAAGTGGGTCCTTAAAACTGACTCCCAGAACAGTGGCTTGTGAGTTTTGTTTCCTTGGGAAAAATCCTGTATAAAGGTTCAGGGTCCTGCTGCCTTAAATTGCCGGGTGAATCCTGGAGATCCGCCTCATGTAGGATGCCTCCCAGACGCAAGGTGGCACCAGTGCCAACTTGGTCTGGTTTTAGATTGCCAAGTGGGTCCTGAAAACTGACACCCAGAACAGTGGCTTGTGAGTTTTGTTTCCCAGGGAAAAAGCTTGTACAATGGTTCAGGGTCCTGCGGCCATAAATTGCCGGGTGCCTCCTGGAGATCCGCCTCTCGCAGGATGCCTCCCAGACGCAAGGTGGCAAGAGTGCCAACTTGGTCTGGTTTTAGAGTGCCAAGTGGGTCCTGAAAACTGACACCCTAAACAGTGGCTTGTGATTTTTGTTTCCCAGGGAAAAAGCCTGTAAAATGGTTCAGGGTCCTGCGGCCTTAATTTGCCGGGTGCCTCATGGAATGCTGCCTCTCGCAGGATGTTTCCAAGACGCAAAGCGGCACCGGTGCCCATATAGTCTAATTTGAGAGTGACAAGTGGGTCCTGCAAACTGACACCCAGAACAGTGGCTTGTGAGTTTTGTTTCCCAGGGAAAAAGCCTGTACAACGGTTCAGGGTAATGCGGCCTTAAATTTCCGGGCGACTCCTGGAGATCCGCCTGTCGCAGGATGCCTCCCAGACGCAAGGTGGCACCAGTGCTAACTTGGTCTGGTTTGAGAGTGCCAAGTGGGTCCTGCAAACTGACACCCAAAACAGTGGCTTGTGAGTTTTTTTTTCCCAGGGAAAAACCCTGTATAATGGTTCAGGGTCCTGCGGCCTTATATTGCTGGGTGCCTCCTGGAATTGCACCCCTCGCAGGATGCCTCCCAGACGCAAGGTGGCACCAGTGCCAACTTAGTCTGGTTTAAGAGTGTCAATTGAGTCCTGAAAACTGACACCCAGAACAGTGGCTTGTGAGTTTTGTTTCCCAGGGATAAAGCCTGTACAATGGTTTAGGGTCCTGCGGCGTTAAATTTCCGGGTGCCACCTGGAGATCCGACTCTCGCAGGATGCCTACAAGACGCAAGGTGGCACCAGTGCCAACTTGGTCTGGTTTGAGAGTGCCAATTGGGTCCTGCAAACTGACACCCAGAACAGTGGCTTGTGAGTTTTGTTTTCCAGGGAAAAATCCTGTATAATGGTTCAGGGTCCTACGGCCTTAAATTGCCGGGTTCCTCCTGGAATTGCACATCTCGCAGGATGCCTCCCAGACGCAAGGTGGCACCAGTGCAAACTTGGTCTGGTTTTAGAGTGCCAAGTGGGTCCTTAAAACTGACTCCCAGAACAGTGGCTTGTGAGTTTTTTTTCCCAGGGAAAAAACCTGTACAATGGTTCAGGGTCCTGCGGCCTTATATTGCCAGGTGCCTCCTGGAATTGCGCCTCTCGCAGGATGCCTCTCAGACGCAAGGTGGCACCAGTGCCAACTTTGTCTGGTTTGAGAGTGCCAAGTGGGTCCTGCAAACTGACACCCAGAACACTGTCTGCTGAGTTTTGTTTCCCTGGGAAAAAGCCTGTTGAATGGTTCACGGTCCGGCGGCCTTAAATTGCCAGGTGCCTCCTGGAATTGCACCTCTCGCAGGATGCCTCCCAGACGCAAGGTGGCACCAGTGCCAACTTGGTCTTATTTTAGAGTGTCAAGTGGGTCCTGAAAACTGACACCCAGAACAGTGGCTTGTGAGTTTTGTTTCCCAGGGAAAAAGCCTGTACAACGGTTCAGGGTAATGCGGCCCTAAATTGCCGGGTGACTCCTGGAGATCCGCCTCTCGCGGGATGCCTCCCAGACGCAAGGTGGCACCAGTGCCAACTCTGTCTGGTTTGAGAGTGCCAAATGGGTCCTGAAAACTGACACCCAGAACAGTGGCTTGTGAGTTTTGTTTCCCAGGGAAAAAGCCTGTACAACGGTTCAGGGTAATGCGGTCTTAAATTGCCGCGTGACTCCTGGAGATCCGCCTCTCGCAGGATGCCTCCCAGACGCAAGGTGGCACCAGTGCCAACTTGGTCTGGTTTTAGAGTGCCAAGTGGGTCCTGAAAACTGACACCAGGAACAGTGGCTTTTGATTTTTTTTTTCCCAGGGAAAAATCCTGTATAATGGTTCAGGGTCCTGCGGCCTTAAATTTCCGTGTGACTCCTGGAGATCCCCCTCTTTCTGGATGCCTCCCAGACGCAAGGTGGCACCAGTGCCAACTTGGTCTGGTTTGAGAGTGCCAATTGCGTCCTGAAAACTGACACCCAGAACAGTGGCTTGTGAGTTTTGTTTCCCAGGGATAAAGCCTGTACAATGGTTTAGGGTCCTGCGGCCTTAAATTTCCGGGTGCCACCTGGAGATCCGACTCTCGCAGGATGCCTACAAGAAGCAAGGTAGCACCAGTGCCAACTTAGTCTGGTTTGAAAGTGCCAAGTGGGTCCTGAAAACTGACACCCAGAACAGTGGCTTGTGAGTTTTGTTTCCCAGGGAAAAATCCTGTACAATGGTTCAGGGTCCTGCGGCCTTAAATTGCCGGGGTCCTCCTGGAATGCCGCCTCTCGCAGGATGCCTCCCAGACGCAAGGTGGCACCAGTGCTAACTTGGTCTGGTTTTAGAGTGCCAAGTGGGTCCTGCAAACTGACACCCAGAACAGTGTCTGCTGAGTTTTGTTTCCCTGGGAAAAAGCCTGTTGAACGTTTCACGGTCCGGCGGCCGTAAATTGCCAGGTGCCTCCTGGAATTGCACCTCTCGCAGGATGCCTCCCAGACGCAAGGTGGCACCAGTGCCAACTTGGTCTGGTTTGAGAGTGCCAAGTGGGACCTGAAAACTGACACCGAGAACAGTGGCTTGTGAGTTTTGTTTCCCAGGGAAAAAGCCTGTACAATCGTTCAGTGTCCTGCGACATTAAATTGCCGGGTGCCTCCTGGAGATCGGCCTCACGCAGGATGCCTCCAAGATGCAAGGTGGCACCAGTGCTGACTTGGTCCGGTTTGAGAGTGTCAAGTGGGTCCTGAAAACTGACACCCAGAACAGTGGCTTCTGAGTTTTGTTTCCCTGGGAAAACGCCTGTTGAATGGTTCCTGTTCCTGCGGCCTTAAATTGCCAGGTGCCTCCTGGAATTGCACCTCTCGCAGGATGACTCCCAGACGCAAGGTGGCACCAGTACCAACTTGGTCTGGTTTGAGAGTGCCAAGTGGGTCCTTAAAACTGACTCCCAGAACAGTGGCTTGTGAGTTTTGTTTCCCAGGGAAAAAGCCTGTACAATGGTTCAGGGTAATGCGGCCTTAAATTGCCGGGTGACTCCTGGAGATCCGCCTCTCGCGGGATGCCTCCCAGACGCAAGGTGGCACCAGTGCCAACTTGGTCTGCTTTTAGAGTGCCAAGTGGGTCCTGAAAACTGACACCCAGAACAGTGGCTTGTGAGTTTTGTTTCCCAGGGAAAAAACCTGTATAAATGTTCAGGGTCCTGCGGCCTTATATTGCCGGGTGCCTCCTGGAATTGCACCTCTCGCAGGATGCCTCCCAGACGCAAGGTGGCACCAGTGCCAACTTGGTCTGGTTTGAGAGTGCCAAGTGGGACCTGCAATCTGACACCCAGAACAGTGGCTTGTGAGTTTTGTTTCCCAGGGAAATAGTCTGTACAATGGTTCAGGGTCCTGCGACATTAAATTGCAAGGTGCCTCCTGGAATTCGGACTCTCGCAGGATGCCTTCCAGATGCAAGGTGGCACCAGTGCCAACTTGGTCTGGTTTGAGAGTCCCAAGTGGGTCCTGCAAACTGACACCCAGAACAGTGGCTTGTGAGTTTTGTTTCCCAGGGAAAAAGCTTGTACAATGGTTCAGGGTCCTGCGGCCTTAAATTGCCGGGGTCCTCCTGGAATGCCGCCTCTCGCAGGATGCCTCCGAGACGCTAAGCAGCACCGGTGCCCACTTTTCTAGTTTGAGAGTGACAAGTGGGTCCTGCAAACTGACACCCAGAACAGTGGCTTGTGAGTTTTGTTTCCCAGGGAAAAAGCCTGTACAATGGTTCAGGGTAATGCGGCCTTAAATTGCCGGGTGACTCCTGGAGATCCGCCTCTTGCAGGATGCCTCCCAGACGCAAGGTGGCACCAGTGCTAACTTGGTCTGGTTTTAGAGTGCTAAGTGGGTCCTTAAAACTGACACCCAGAACAGTGGCTTGTGAGTTTTGTTTCCCAGGGAAAAAGCCTGTTGAATGGTTCACGGTCCGGCGGCCTTAAATTGCCAGGTGCCTCCTGGAATTGCACCTCTCGCAGGATGCCTCCCAGACGCAAGGTGGCACCAGTGCCAACTTGGTCTGGTTTGAGAGTGCCAAGTGGGATCTGCAAACTGACACACAGAATAGTGGCTTATGAGTTTTGTTTCCCAGGGAAAAAGCCTGTACAGGGGTTCAGTGTCCTGCTACATTAAATTGAAGGGTGCCTCCTGGAATTCGGCCTCTCGCAAAATGCCTCCAAGACGCAAGGTGGCACCAGTGCCAAATTGGTCCGGTTTGAGAGTGTCAAGTGGGTCCTGAAAACTGACACCCAGAACAGTGGCTTCTGAGTTTTGTTTCCCTGGGAAAACGCCTGTTGAATGGTTCCTGGTCCTGCGGCCGTAAATTGCCAGGTGCCTCCTGGAATTGCACCTCTCGCAGGATGCCTACCAGGCTCCAGGATGCACAAGTGCCAACTTGGTCTGATTTTAGAGTGTCAAGTGGGTCCTGCAAACTGACACCCAGAACAGTGGCTTGTGAGTTTTGTTTCCCACGGAAAAAGCCTGTATAATGGTTCAGGGTCCGGCGGCCTTTACTTGCCGGGTGCCTCCTGGAATATCACCTCTCGCTGGATGCCTCCCAGACGCAAGGTGGCACCGGTGCCAACTTGGTCTGGTTTGAGAGTGCCAATTGGGTCCTGAAAACTGACAACCAGAACAGTGGCTTGTGAGTTTTGTTTCCCAGGGAAAACGCCTGTACAATGGTTCAGGGTCCTGCGGCCTTAAATTGCCGGGTGCCTCCTGGAGATCCGCCTCTTGCAGGATGCCTACCAGACTCCAGGATGCACAAGTGCCAACTTGGTCTGGTTTGAGAGTACCAATTGGGTCCTGAAAACTGACACCCAGAACAGTGGCTTCTGAGTTTTGTTTCCCAGGGAAAAAGCCTGTACAATGGTTCAGGGTCCTGCGGCCTTCTATTGCCGGGTGCCTCCTGGAATTGCGCCTCTCGCAGGATGCCTTCCAGACGCAAGGTGGCACCAGTGCCAACTTGGTCTGGTTTTAGAGTTCCAAGTGGGTCCTGCAAACTGACACCCAGAACAGTGGCTTGTGAGTTTTGTTTCCCAGGGGAAAAGCCTGTACAATGGTTCAGGGTCCTGCGGCCTTATATTGCCGGGTGACTCCTGGAATTGCACCTCTTGCAGGATGCCTCCCAGACGCAAAGTTCCACCAGTGCCAACTTTGTCTGCTTTGAGAGCGTCAAGTTGGTCCTGCAAACTGACACCCAGAACAGTGGCTTCTGAGTTTTGTTTCCCTTGGAAAAAGCCTGTTGAATGGTTCACGGTCCGGCGGCCTTAAATTGCCATGTGACTCCTGGAATTGCACCTCTCGCAGGATGCCTCCCAGACGAAAGGTGGCACCAGTGCCAACTTGGTCTGGTTTGAGAGTGCCAAGTGGGTCCTGCAAACTGAGAACCAGAACAGTGGCTTCTGAGTTTTGTTTCCCAGGGCAAACGCCTGTACAATAGTTCAGGGTCCTGCGGCCTTAATTTGCCGGGTGCCACCTGGAGATCCGCCTCTTTCAGAATGCCTATCAGACACCAGGTGGCACCAGTGCCAACTTGGTCTGGTTTGAGAGTGCCAATTGAGTCCTGAAAACTGACACCCAGAACAGTGGCTTGTGAGTTTTGTTTCCCAGGGATAAAGCCTGTAGAATGGTTTAGGGTCCTGCGGCCTTAAATTTCCGGGTGCCACCTGGAGATCCGACTCTCGCAGGATGCCTACAAGACGCAAGGTGGCACCAGTGCCAACTTGGTCAGGTTTGAGAGTGCCAAGTGGGTCCTGAAAACTGACACCCAGAACAGTGGCTTGTGAGTTTTCTTTCCCAGGGAAAAAGCCTGTACAATGGTTCAGGGTCCTGCGACATTAAATTGCCGGGTGCCTTTTGGAATTCGGCCTCTCGCAGGATGCCTCCCAGACGCAAGGTGGCACCAGTGCCAACTTGGTCTGGTTTGAGAGTGCCAAGTGGGTCCTGCAAACTGACACCCAGAACAGTGGCTTGTGAGTTTTGTTTCCCAGGGAAAAAGCCTGTACAATGGTTCAGGGTCCTGCGGCCCTAAATTGCCGGGGTCCTCCTGGTATGCCGCCTCTCGCAGGATGCCTCCCAGACGCTAAGCAGCACCGGTGCCCACTTTTCTAGTTTGAGAGTGACCAGTGGGTCCTGCAAACTGACACCCAGAACAGTGGCTTGTGAGTTTTGTTTCCCAGGGAAAACGCCTGTACAATGGTTCAGGGTAATGCGGCCTTAAATTGCCGGGTGACTCCTGGAGATCCGCCTCTCGCGGGATGCCTCCCAGACGCAAGGTGGCACCAGTGCCAACTTGGTCTGGTTTGAGAGTGCCGAGTGGGACCTGAAAACTGACACCCAGAACAGTGGCTTGTGAGTTTTTTTTCCCAGGGAAATAGTCTGTACAATGGTTCAGGGTCCTGCGACATTAAATTGCCGCGTGACTCCTGGAGATCCGCCTCTCGCAGGATGCCTCCCAGACGCAAGGTGGCACCAGTGCCAACTTGGTCTGGTTTTAGAGTGCCAAGTGGGTCCTGAAAACTGACACCAGGAACAGTGGCTTTTGATTTTTTTTTTCCCAGGGAAAAATCCTGTATAATGGTTCAGGGTCCTGCGGCCTTAAATTTCCGTGTGACTCCTGGAGATCCCCCTCTTTCTGGATGCCTCCAAGATGCAAGGTGGCACCAGTGCTGACTTGGTCCGGTTTGAGAGTGTCAAGTGGGTCCTGAAAACTGACACCCAGAACAGTGGCTTCTGAGTTTTGTTTCCCTGGGAAAACGCCTGTTGAATGGTTCCTGGTCCTGCGGCCTTAAATTGCCAGGTGCCTCCTGGAATTGCACCTCTCGCAGGATGCCTACCAGACTCCAGGAGGCACAAGTGCCCACTTGGTCTGATTTTAGAGTGCTAAGTGGGTCCTTAAAACTGACACCCAGAACAGTGGCTTGTGAGTTTTGTTTCCCAGGGAAAAAGCCTGTTGAATGGTTCACGGTCCGGCGGCCTTAAATTGCCAGGTGCCTCCTGGAATTGCACCTCTCGCAGGATGCCTCCCAGACGCAAGGTGGCACCAGTGCCAACTTGGTCTGGTTTGAGAGTGCCAAGTGGGATCTGCAAACTGACACACAGAATAGTGGCTTATGAGTTTTGTTTCCCAGGGAAAAAGCCTGTACAGGGGTTCAGTGTCCTGCTACATTAAATTGAAGGGTGCCTCCTGGAATTCGGCCTCTCGCAAAATGCCTCCAAGACGCAAGGTGGCACCAGTGCCAAATTGGTCCGGTTTGAGAGTGTCAAGTGGGTCCTGAAAACTGACACCCAGAACAGTGGCTTCTGAGTTTTGTTTCCCTGGGAAAACGCCTGTTGAATGGTTCCTGGTCCTGCGGCCGTAAATTGCCAGGTGCCTCCTGGAATTGCACCTCTCGCAGGATGCCTACCAGGCTCCAGGATGCACAAGTGCCAACTTGGTCTGATTTTAGAGTGTCAAGTGGGTCCTGCAAACTGACACCCAGAACAGTGGCTTGTGAGTTTTGTTTCCCACGGAAAAAGCCTGTATAATGGTTCAGGGTCCGGCGGCCTTTACTTGCCGGGTGCCTCCTGGAATATCACCTCTCGCTGGATGCCTCCCAGACGCAAGGTGGCACCGGTGCCAACTTGGTGTGGTTTGAGAGTGCCAATTGGGTCCTGAAAACTGACAACCAGAACAGTGGCTTGTGAGTTTTGTTTCCCAGGGAAAACGCCTGTACAATGGTTCAGGGTCCTGCGGCCTTAAATTGCCGGGTGCCTCCTGGAGATCCGCCTCTTGCAGGATGCCTACCAGACTCCAGGATGCACAAGTGCCAACTTGGTCTGGTTTGAGAGTACCAATTGGGTCCTGAAAACTGACACCCAGAACAGTGGCTTCTGAGTTTTGTTTCCCAGGGAAAAAGCCTGTACAATGGTTCAGGGTCCTGCGGCCTTCTATTGCCGGGTGCCTCCTGGAATTGCGCCTCTCGCAGGATGCCTTCCAGACGCAAGGTGGCACAAGTGCCAACTTGGTCTGGTTTTAGAGTTCCAAGTGGGTCCTGCAAACTGACACCCAGAACAGTGGCTTGTGAGTTTTGTTTCCCAGGGGAAAAGCCTGTACAATGGTTCAGGGTCCTGCGGCCTTATATTGCCGGGTGACTCCTGGAATTGCACCTCTTGCAGGATGCCTCCCAGACGCAAAGTTCCACCAGTGCCAACTTTGTCTGCTTTGAGAGCGTCAAGTTGGTCCTGCAAACTGACACCCAGAACAGTGGCTTCTGAGTTTTGTTTCCCTTGGAAAAAGCCTGTTGAATGGTTCACGGTCCGGCGGCCTTAAATTGCCATGTGACTCCTGGAATTGCACCTCTCGCAGGATGCCTCCCAGACGAAAGGTGGCACCAGTGCCAACTTGGTCTGGTTTGAGAGTGCCAAGTGGGTCCTGCAAACTGAGAACCAGAACAGTGGCTTCTGAGTTTTGTTTCCCAGGGCAAACGCCTGTACAATAGTTCAGGGTCCTGCGGCCTTAATTTGCCGGGTGCCACCTGGAGATCCGCCTCTTTCAGAATGCCTATCAGACACCAGGTGGCACCAGTGCCAACTTGGTCTGGTTTGAGAGTGCCAATTGAGTCCTGAAAACTGACACCCAGAACAGTGGCTTGTGAGTTTTGTTTCCCAGGGATAAAGCCTGTAGAATGGTTTAGGGTCCTGCGGCCTTAAATTTCCGGGTGCCACCTGGAGATCCGACTCTCGCAGGATGCCTACAAGACGCAAGGTGGCACCAGTGCCAACTTGGTCAGGTTTGAGAGTGCCAAGTGGGTCCTGAAAACTGACACCCAGAACAGTGCCTTGTGAGTTTTGTTTCCCAGGGAAAAATCCTGTATAATGGTTCAGGGTCCTGTGGCCTTAAATTGCCGGGTGCCTCCTGGAATTGCACCTCTCGCAGGATGCCTCCCAGACGCAAGGTGGCACCAGTGCCAACTTGGTCTGGTTTGAGAGTGCCAAGTGGGACCTGCAAACTGACACCCAGAACAGTGGCTTGTGAGTTTTCTTTCCCAGGGAAAAAGCCTGTACAATGGTTCAGGGTCCTGCGACATTAAATTGCCGGGTGCCTTTTGGAATTCGGCCTCTCGCAGGATGCCTCCCAGACGCAAGGTGGCACCAGTGCCAACTTGGTCTGGTTTGAGAGTGCCAAGTGGGTCCTGCAAACTGACACCCAGAACAGTGGCTTGTGAGTTTTGTTTCCCAGGGAAAAAGCCTGTACAATGGTTCAGGGTCCTGCGGCCCTAAATTGCCGGGGTCCTCCTGGTATGCCGCCTCTCGCAGGATGCCTCCCAGACGCTAAGCAGCACCGGTGCCCACTTTTCTAGTTTGAGAGTGACCAGTGGGTCCTGCAAACTGACACCCAGAACAGTGGCTTGTGAGTTTTGTTTCCCAGGGAAAACGCCTGTACAATGGTTCAGGGTAATGCGGCCTTAAATTGCCGGGTGACTCCTGGAGATCCGCCTCTCGCGGGATGCCTCCCAGACGCAAGGTGGCACCAGTGCCAACTTGGTCTGGTTTGAGAGTGCCGAGTGGGACCTGAAAACTGACACCCAGAACAGTGGCTTGTGAGTTTTTTTTCCCAGGGAAATAGTCTGTACAATGGTTCAGGGTCCTGCGACATTAAATTGCCGCGTGACTCCTGGAGATCCGCCTCTCGCAGGATGCCTCCCAGACGCAAGGTGGCACCAGTGCCAACTTGGTCTGGTTTTAGAGTGCCAAGTGGGTCCTGAAAACTGACACCAGGAACAGTGGCTTTTGATTTTTTTTTTCCCAGGGAAAAATCCTGTATAATGGTTCAGGGTCCTGCGGCCTTAAATTTCCGTGTGACTCCTGGAGATCCCCCTCTTTCTGGATGCCTCCAAGATGCAAGGTGGCACCAGTGCTGACTTGGTCCGGTTTGAGAGTGTCAAGTGGGTCCTGAAAACTGACACCCAGAACAGTGGCTTCTGAGTTTTGTTTCCCTGGGAAAACGCCTGTTGAATGGTTCCTGGTCCTGCGGCCTTAAATTGCCAGGTGCCTCCTGGAATTGCACCTCTCGCAGGATGCCTACCAGACTCCAGGAGGCACAAGTGCCCACTTGGTCTGATTTTAGAGTGCTAAGTGGGTCCTTAAAACTGACACCCAGAACAGTGGCTTGTGAGTTTTGTTTCCCAGGGAAAAAGCCTGTTGAATGGTTCACGGTCCGGCGGCCTTAAATTGCCAGGTGCCTCCTGGAATTGCACCTCTCGCAGGATGCCTCCCAGACGCAAGGTGGCACCAGTGCCAACTTGGTCTGGTTTGAGAGTGCCAAGTGGGATCTGCAAACTGACACACAGAATAGTGGCTTATGAGTTTTGTTTCCCAGGGAAAAAGCCTGTACAGGGGTTCAGTGTCCTGCTACATTAAATTGAAGGGTGCCTCCTGGAATTCGGCCTCTCGCAAAATGCCTCCAAGACGCAAGGTGGCACCAGTGCCAAATTGGTCCGGTTTGAGAGTGTCAAGTGGGTCCTGAAAACTGACACCCAGAACAGTGGCTTCTGAGTTTTGTTTCCCTGGGAAAACGCCTGTTGAATGGTTCCTGGTCCTGCGGCCGTAAATTGCCAGGTGCCTCCTGGAATTGCACCTCTCGCAGGATGCCTACCAGGCTCCAGGATGCACAAGTGCCAACTTGGTCTGATTTTAGAGTGTCAAGTGGGTCCTGCAAACTGACACCCAGAACAGTGGCTTGTGAGTTTTGTTTCCCACGGAAAAAGCCTGTATAATGGTTCAGGGTCCGGCGGCCTTTACTTGCCGGGTGCCTCCTGGAATATCACCTCTCGCTGGATGCCTCCCAGACGCAAGGTGGCACCGGTGCCAACTTGGTCTGGTTTGAGAGTGCCAATTGGGTCCTGAAAACTGACAACCAGAACAGTGGCTTGTGAGTTTTGTTTCCCAGGGAAAACGCCTGTACAATGGTTCAGGGTCCTGCGGCCTTAAATTGCCGGGTGCCTCCTGGAGATCCGCCTCTTGCAGGATGCCTACCAGACTCCAGGATGCACAAGTGCCAACTTGGTCTGGTTTGAGAGTACCAATTGGGTCCTGAAAACTGACACCCAGAACAGTGGCTTCTGAGTTTTGTTTCCCAGGGAAAAAGCCTGTACAATGGTTCAGGGTCCTGCGGCCTTCTATTGCCGGGTGCCTCCTGGAATTGCGCCTCTCGCAGGATGCCTTCCAGACGCAAGGTGGCACCAGTGCCAACTTGGTCTGGTTTTAGAGTTCCAAGTGGGTCCTGCAAACTGACACCCAGAACAGTGGCTTGTGAGTTTTGTTTCCCAGGGGAAAAGCCTGTACAATGGTTCAGGGTCCTGCGGCCTTATATTGCCGGGTGACTCCTGGAATTGCACCTCTTGCAGGATGCCTCCCAGACGCAAAGTTCCACCAGTGCCAACTTTGTCTGCTTTGAGAGCGTCAAGTTGGTCCTGCAAACTGACACCCAGAACAGTGGCTTCTGAGTTTTGTTTCCCTTGGAAAAAGCCTGTTGAATGGTTCACGGTCCGGCGGCCTTAAATTGCCATGTGACTCCTGGAATTGCACCTCTCGCAGGATGCCTCCCAGACGAAAGGTGGCACCAGTGCCAACTTGGTCTGGTTTGAGAGTGCCAAGTGGGTCCTGCAAACTGAGAACCAGAACAGTGGCTTCTGAGTTTTGTTTCCCAGGGCAAACGCCTGTACAATAGTTCAGGGTCCTGCGGCCTTAATTTGCCGGGTGCCACCTGGAGATCCGCCTCTTTCAGAATGCCTATCAGACAC
The DNA here is from genome assembly GCF_963513975.1 of Fringilla coelebs. Taxonomy (NCBI): domain Eukaryota; kingdom Metazoa; phylum Chordata; class Aves; order Passeriformes; family Fringillidae; genus Fringilla; species Fringilla coelebs. The sequence continues at coordinate 44,491 of NW_028167282.1, read as the reverse complement.
CAGGTGGCACCAGTGCCAACTTGGTCTGGTTTGAGAGTGCCAATTGAGTCCTGAAAACTGACACCCAGAACAGTGGCTTGTGAGTTTTGTTTCCCAGGGATAAAGCCTGTAGAATGGTTTAGGGTCCTGCGGCCTTAAATTTCCGGGTGCCACCTGGAGATCCGACTCTCGCAGGATGCCTACAAGACGCAAGGTGGCACCAGTGCCAACTTGGTCAGGTTTGAGAGTGCCAAGTGGGTCCTGAAAACTGACACCCAGAACAGTGCCTTGTGAGTTTTGTTTCCCAGGGAAAAATCCTGTATAATGGTTCAGGGTCCTGTGGCCTTAAATTGCCGGGTGCCTCCTGGAATTGCACCTCTCGCAGGATGCCTCCCAGACGCAAGGTGGCACCAGTGCCAACTTGGTCTGGTTTGAGAGTGCCAAGTGGGACCTGCAAACTGACACCCAGAACAGTGGCTTGTGAGTTTTCTTTCCCAGGGAAAAAGCCTGTACAATGGTTCAGGGTCCTGCGACATTAAATTGCCGGGTGCCTTTTGGAATTCGGCCTCTCGCAGGATGCCTCCCAGACGCAAGGTGGCACCAGTGCCAACTTGGTCTGGTTTGAGAGTGCCAAGTGGGTCCTGCAAACTGACACCCAGAACAGTGGCTTGTGAGTTTTGTTTCCCAGGGAAAAAGCCTGTACAATGGTTCAGGGTCCTGCGGCCCTAAATTGCCGGGGTCCTCCTGGTATGCCGCCTCTCGCAGGATGCCTCCCAGACGCTAAGCAGCACCGGTGCCCACTTTTCTAGTTTGAGAGTGACCAGTGGGTCCTGCAAACTGACACCCAGAACAGTGGCTTGTGAGTTTTGTTTCCCAGGGAAAAAGCCTGTACAATGGTTCAGGGTAATGCGGCCTTAAATTGCCGGGTGACTCCTGGAGATCCGCCTCTCGCGGGATGCCTCCCAGACGCAAGGTGGCACCAGTGCCAACTTGGTCTGGTTTGAGAGTGCCAAATGGGTCCTGAAAACTGACACCCAGAACAGTGGCTTGTGAGTTTTGTTTCCCAGGGAAAAAGCCTGTACAACGGTTCAGGGTAATGCGGTCTTAAATTGCCGCGTGACTCCTGGAGATCCGCCTCTCGCAGGATGCCTCCCAGACGCAAGGTGGCACCAGTGCCAACTTGGTCTGGTTTTAGAGTGCCAAGTGGGTCCTGAAAACTGACACCAGGAACAGTGGCTTTTGATTTTTTTTTTCCCAGGGAAAAATCCTGTATAATGGTTCAGGGTCCTGCGGCCTTAAATTTCCGTGTGACTCCTGGAGATCCCCCTCTTTCTGGATGCCTCCAAGATGCAAGGTGGCACCAGTGCTGACTTGGTCCGGTTTGAGAGTGTCAAGTGGGTCCTGAAAACTGACACCCAGAACAGTGGCTTCTGAGTTTTGTTTCCCTGGGAAAACGCCTGTTGAATGGTTCCTGGTCCTGCGGCCTTAAATTGCCAGGTGCCTCCTGGAATTGCACCTCTCGCAGGATGCCTACCAGACTCCAGGAGGCACAAGTGCCCACTTGGTCTGATTTTAGAGTGTCAAGTGGGTCCTGAAAACTGACACCCAGAACAGTGGCTTGTGAGTTTTGTTTCCCAGGGAAAAAGCCTGTAATGGTTCCTGGTCCTGCGGCCTTAAATTGCCGGGTGCCTCCTGGAACTGCACCTCTCGCTGGATGCCTCCCAGACGCAAGGTGGCACCGGTGCCAACTTGGTGTGGTTTGAGAGTGCCAAGTGGGTCCTTAAAACTGACTCCCAGAACAGTGGCTTGTGAGTTTTGTTTCCTTGGGAAAAATCCTGTATAAAGGTTCAGGGTCCTGCTGCCTTAAATTGCCGGGTGAATCCTGGAGATCCGCCTCATGTAGGATGCCTCCCAGACGCAAGGTGGCACCAGTGCCAACTTGGTCTGGTTTTAGATTGCCAAGTGGGTCCTGAAAACTGACACCCAGAACAGTGGCTTGTGAGTTTTGTTTCCCAGGGAAAAAGCTTGTACAATGGTTCAGGGTCCTGCGGCCATAAATTGCCGGGTGCCTCCTGGAGATCCGCCTCTCGCAGGATGCCTCCCAGACGCAAGGTGGCAAGAGTGCCAACTTGGTCTGGTTTTAGAGTGCCAAGTGGGTCCTGAAAACTGACACCCTAAACAGTGGCTTGTGATTTTTGTTTCCCAGGGAAAAAGCCTGTAAAATGGTTCAGGGTCCTGCGGCCTTAATTTGCCGGGTGCCTCATGGAATGCTGCCTCTCGCAGGATGTTTCCAAGACGCAAAGCGGCACCGGTGCCCATATAGTCTAATTTGAGAGTGACAAGTGGGTCCTGCAAACTGACACCCAGAACAGTGGCTTGTGAGTTTTGTTTCCCAGGGAAAAAGCCTGTACAACGGTTCAGGGTAATGCGGCCTTAAATTTCCGGGCGACTCCTGGAGATCCGCCTGTCGCAGGATGCCTCCCAGACGCAAGGTGGCACCAGTGCTAACTTGGTCTGGTTTGAGAGTGCCAAGTGGGTCCTGCAAACTGACACCCAAAACAGTGGCTTGTGAGTTTTTTTTTCCCAGGGAAAAACCCTGTATAATGGTTCAGGGTCCTGCGGCCTTATATTGCTGGGTGCCTCCTGGAATTGCACCCCTCGCAGGATGCCTCCCAGACGCAAGGTGGCACCAGTGCCAACTTAGTCTGGTTTAAGAGTGTCAATTGAGTCCTGAAAACTGACACCCAGAACAGTGGCTTGTGAGTTTTGTTTCCCAGGGATAAAGCCTGTACAATGGTTTAGGGTCCTGCGGCGTTAAATTTCCGGGTGCCACCTGGAGATCCGACTCTCGCAGGATGCCTACAAGACGCAAGGTGGCACCAGTGCCAACTTGGTCTGGTTTGAGAGTGCCAATTGGGTCCTGCAAACTGACACCCAGAACAGTGGCTTGTGAGTTTTGTTTTCCAGGGAAAAATCCTGTATAATGGTTCAGGGTCCTACGGCCTTAAATTGCCGGGTTCCTCCTGGAATTGCACATCTCGCAGGATGCCTCCCAGACGCAAGGTGGCACCAGTGCAAACTTGGTCTGGTTTTAGAGTGCCAAGTGGGTCCTTAAAACTGACTCCCAGAACAGTGGCTTGTGAGTTTTTTTTCCCAGGGAAAAAACCTGTACAATGGTTCAGGGTCCTGCGGCCTTATATTGCCAGGTGCCTCCTGGAATTGCGCCTCTCGCAGGATGCCTCTCAGACGCAAGGTGGCACCAGTGCCAACTTTGTCTGGTTTGAGAGTGCCAAGTGGGTCCTGCAAACTGACACCCAGAACACTGTCTGCTGAGTTTTGTTTCCCTGGGAAAAAGCCTGTTGAATGGTTCACGGTCCGGCGGCCTTAAATTGCCAGGTGCCTCCTGGAATTGCACCTCTCGCAGGATGCCTCCCAGACGCAAGGTGGCACCAGTGCCAACTTGGTCTTATTTTAGAGTGTCAAGTGGGTCCTGAAAACTGACACCCAGAACAGTGGCTTGTGAGTTTTGTTTCCCAGGGAAAAAGCCTGTACAACGGTTCAGGGTAATGCGGCCCTAAATTGCCGGGTGACTCCTGGAGATCCGCCTCTCGCGGGATGCCTCCCAGACGCAAGGTGGCACCAGTGCCAACTCTGTCTGGTTTGAGAGTGCCAAATGGGTCCTGAAAACTGACACCCAGAACAGTGGCTTGTGAGTTTTGTTTCCCAGGGAAAAAGCCTGTACAACGGTTCAGGGTAATGCGGTCTTAAATTGCCGCGTGACTCCTGGAGATCCGCCTCTCGCAGGATGCCTCCCAGACGCAAGGTGGCACCAGTGCCAACTTGGTCTGGTTTTAGAGTGCCAAGTGGGTCCTGAAAACTGACACCAGGAACAGTGGCTTTTGATTTTTTTTTTCCCAGGGAAAAATCCTGTATAATGGTTCAGGGTCCTGCGGCCTTAAATTTCCGTGTGACTCCTGGAGATCCCCCTCTTTCTGGATGCCTCCCAGACGCAAGGTGGCACCAGTGCCAACTTGGTCTGGTTTGAGAGTGCCAATTGCGTCCTGAAAACTGACACCCAGAACAGTGGCTTGTGAGTTTTGTTTCCCAGGGATAAAGCCTGTACAATGGTTTAGGGTCCTGCGGCCTTAAATTTCCGGGTGCCACCTGGAGATCCGACTCTCGCAGGATGCCTACAAGAAGCAAGGTAGCACCAGTGCCAACTTAGTCTGGTTTGAAAGTGCCAAGTGGGTCCTGAAAACTGACACCCAGAACAGTGGCTTGTGAGTTTTGTTTCCCAGGGAAAAATCCTGTACAATGGTTCAGGGTCCTGCGGCCTTAAATTGCCGGGGTCCTCCTGGAATGCCGCCTCTCGCAGGATGCCTCCCAGACGCAAGGTGGCACCAGTGCTAACTTGGTCTGGTTTTAGAGTGCCAAGTGGGTCCTGCAAACTGACACCCAGAACAGTGTCTGCTGAGTTTTGTTTCCCTGGGAAAAAGCCTGTTGAACGTTTCACGGTCCGGCGGCCGTAAATTGCCAGGTGCCTCCTGGAATTGCACCTCTCGCAGGATGCCTCCCAGACGCAAGGTGGCACCAGTGCCAACTTGGTCTGGTTTGAGAGTGCCAAGTGGGACCTGAAAACTGACACCGAGAACAGTGGCTTGTGAGTTTTGTTTCCCAGGGAAAAAGCCTGTACAATCGTTCAGTGTCCTGCGACATTAAATTGCCGGGTGCCTCCTGGAGATCGGCCTCACGCAGGATGCCTCCAAGATGCAAGGTGGCACCAGTGCTGACTTGGTCCGGTTTGAGAGTGTCAAGTGGGTCCTGAAAACTGACACCCAGAACAGTGGCTTCTGAGTTTTGTTTCCCTGGGAAAACGCCTGTTGAATGGTTCCTGTTCCTGCGGCCTTAAATTGCCAGGTGCCTCCTGGAATTGCACCTCTCGCAGGATGACTCCCAGACGCAAGGTGGCACCAGTACCAACTTGGTCTGGTTTGAGAGTGCCAAGTGGGTCCTTAAAACTGACTCCCAGAACAGTGGCTTGTGAGTTTTGTTTCCCAGGGAAAAAGCCTGTACAATGGTTCAGGGTAATGCGGCCTTAAATTGCCGGGTGACTCCTGGAGATCCGCCTCTCGCGGGATGCCTCCCAGACGCAAGGTGGCACCAGTGCCAACTTGGTCTGCTTTTAGAGTGCCAAGTGGGTCCTGAAAACTGACACCCAGAACAGTGGCTTGTGAGTTTTGTTTCCCAGGGAAAAAACCTGTATAAATGTTCAGGGTCCTGCGGCCTTATATTGCCGGGTGCCTCCTGGAATTGCACCTCTCGCAGGATGCCTCCCAGACGCAAGGTGGCACCAGTGCCAACTTGGTCTGGTTTGAGAGTGCCAAGTGGGACCTGCAATCTGACACCCAGAACAGTGGCTTGTGAGTTTTGTTTCCCAGGGAAATAGTCTGTACAATGGTTCAGGGTCCTGCGACATTAAATTGCAAGGTGCCTCCTGGAATTCGGACTCTCGCAGGATGCCTTCCAGATGCAAGGTGGCACCAGTGCCAACTTGGTCTGGTTTGAGAGTCCCAAGTGGGTCCTGCAAACTGACACCCAGAACAGTGGCTTGTGAGTTTTGTTTCCCAGGGAAAAAGCTTGTACAATGGTTCAGGGTCCTGCGGCCTTAAATTGCCGGGGTCCTCCTGGAATGCCGCCTCTCGCAGGATGCCTCCGAGACGCTAAGCAGCACCGGTGCCCACTTTTCTAGTTTGAGAGTGACAAGTGGGTCCTGCAAACTGACACCCAGAACAGTGGCTTGTGAGTTTTGTTTCCCAGGGAAAAAGCCTGTACAATGGTTCAGGGTAATGCGGCCTTAAATTGCCGGGTGACTCCTGGAGATCCGCCTCTTGCAGGATGCCTCCCAGATGCAAGGTGGCACCAGTGCTAACTTGGTCTGGTTTTAGAGTGCTAAGTGGGTCCTTAAAACTGACACCCAGAACAGTGGCTTGTGAGTTTTGTTTCCCAGGGAAAAAGCCTGTTGAATGGTTCACGGTCCGGCGGCCTTAAATTGCCAGGTGCCTCCTGGAATTGCACCTCTCGCAGGATGCCTCCCAGACGCAAGGTGGCACCAGTGCCAACTTGGTCTGGTTTGAGAGTGCCAAGTGGGACCTGCAAACTGACACCCAGAATAGTGGCTTATGAGTTTTGTTTCCCAGGGAAAAAGCCTGTACAGGGGTTCAGTGTCCTGCTACATTAAATTGAAGGGTGCCTCCTGGAATTCGGCCTCTCGCAAAATGCCTCCAAGACGCAAGGTGGCACCAGTGCCAACTTGGTCCGGTTTGAGAGTGTCAAGTGGGTCCTGAAAACTGACACCCAGAACAGTGGCTTCTGAGTTTTGTTTCCCTGGGAAAACGCCTGTTGAATGGTTCCTGGTCCTGCGGCCGTAAATTGCCAGGTGCCTCCTGGAATTGCACCTCTCGCAGGATGCCTACCAGGCTCCAGGATGCACAAGTGCCAACTTGGTCTGATTTTAGAGTGTCAAGTGGGTCCTGCAAACTGACACCCAGAACAGTGGCTTGTGAGTTTTGTTTCCCAGGGAAAAAGCCTGTATAATGGTTCAGGGTCCGGCGGCCTTTACTTGCCGGGTGCCTCCTGGAATATCACCTCTCGCTGGATGCCTCCCAGACGCAAGGTGGCACCAGTGCCAACTTGGTCTGGTTTGAGAGTGCCAATTGGGTCCTGAAAACTGACAACCAGAACAGTGGCTTGTGAGTTTTGTTTCCCAGGGAAAACGCCTGTACAATGGTTCAGGGTCCTGCGGCCTTAAATTGCCGGGTGCCTCCTGGAGATCTGCCTCTTGCAGGATGCCTACCAGACTCCAGGATGCACAAGTGCCAACTTGGTCTGGTTTGAGAGTACCAATTGGGTCCTGAAAACTGACACCCAGAACAGTGGCTTGTGAGTTTTGTTTCCCAGGGAAAAAGCCTGTACAATGGTTCAGGGTCCTGCGGCCTTCTATTGCCGGGTGCCTCCTGGAATTGCGCCTCTCGCAGGATGCCTCCCAGACGCAAGGTGGCACCAGTGCCAACTTGGTCTGGTTTTAGAGTTCCAAGTGGGTCCTGCAAACTGACACCCAGAACAGTGGCTTGTGAGTTTTTTTCCCCAGGGAAAAAGCCTGTACAATGGTTCAGGGTCCTGCGGCCTTATATTGCCGGGGTCCTCCTGGAATGCCGCCTCTCGCAGGATGCCTCCCAGACGCAAGGTGGCACCAGTGCTAACTTGGTCTGGTTTTAGAGTGCCAAGTGGGTCCTGCAAACTGACACCCAGAACAGTGTCTGCTGAGTTTTGTTTCCCTGGGAAAAAGCCTGTTGAACGTTTCACGGTCCGGCGGCCGTAAATTGCCAGGTGCCTCCTGGAATTGCACCTCTCGCAGGATGCCTCCCAGACGCAAGGTGGCACCAGTGCCAACTTGGTCTGGTTTGAGAGTGCAAGTGGGTCCTGAAAACTGACACCCAGAACAGTGGCTTGTGAGTTTTGTTTCCCAGGGAAAAACCTGCACAATGGTTCAGGGTCCTGGGGCCTTAAATTGCCGGGTGCCTCCTGGAGATCCGCCTCTCGCAGGATGCCTCCCAGACGCAAGGTGGCAAGAGTGCCAACTTGGTCTGGTTTTAGAGTGCCAAGTGGGTCCTGAAAACTGACACCCTAAACAGTGGCTTGTGATTTTTGTTTCCCAGGGAAAAAGCCTGTAAAATGGTTCAGGGTCCTGCGGCCTTAATTTGCCGGGTGCCTCATGGAATGCTGCCTCTCGCAGGATGTTTCCAAGACGCAAAGCGGCACCGGTGCCCATATAGTCTAATTTGAGAGTGACAAGTGGGTCCTGCAAACTGACACCCAGAACAGTGGCTTGTGAGTTTTGTTTCCCAGGGAAAAAGCCTGTACAACGGTTCAGGGTAATGCGGCCTTAAATTTCCGGGCGACTCCTGGAGATCCGCCTGTCGCAGGATGCCTCCCAGACGCAAGGTGGCACCAGTGCTAACTTGGTCTGGTTTGAGAGTGCCAAGTGGGTCCTGCAAACTGACACCCAAAACAGTGGCTTGTGAGTTTTTTTTTCCCAGGGAAAAACCCTGTATAATGGTTCAGGGTCCTGCGGCCTTATATTGCTGGGTGCCTCCTGGAATTGCACCCCTCGCAGGATGCCTCCCAGACGCAAGGTGGCACCAGTGCCAACTTAGTCTGGTTTAAGAGTGTCAATTGAGTCCTGAAAACTGACACCCAGAACAGTGGCTTGTGAGTTTTGTTTCCCAGGGATAAAGCCTGTACAATGGTTTAGGGTCCTGCGGCGTTAAATTTCCGGGTGCCACCTGGAGATCCGACTCTCGCAGGATGCCTACAAGACGCAAGGTGGCACCAGTGCTAACTTGGTCTGGTTTGAGAGTGCCAATTGGGTCCTGCAAACTGACAACCAGAACAGTGGCTTGTGAGTTTTGTTTTCCAGGGAAAAATCCTGTATAATGGTTCAGGGTCCTACGGCCTTAAATTGCCGGGTTCCTCCTGGAATTGCACATCTCGCAGGATGCCTCCCAGACGCAAGGTGGCAAGAGTGCCAACTTGGTCTGGTTTTAGAGTGCCAAGTGGGTCCTGAAAACTGACACCCTAAACAGTGGCTTGTGATTTTTGTTTCCCAGGGAAAAAGCCTGTAAAATGGTTCAGGGTCCTGCGGCCTTAATTTGCCGGGTGCCTCATGGAATGCTGCCTCTCGCAGGATGTTTCCAAGACGCAAAGCGGCACCGGTGCCCATATAGTCTAATTTGAGAGTGACAAGTGGGTCCTGCAAACTGACACCCAGAACAGTGGCTTGTGAGTTTTGTTTCCCAGGGAAAAAGCCTGTACAACGGTTCAGGGTAATGCGGCCTTAAATTTCCGGGCGACTCCTGGAGATCCGCCTGTCGCAGGATGCCTCCCAGACGCAAGGTGGCACCAGTGCTAACTTGGTCTGGTTTGAGAGTGCCAAGTGGGTCCTGCAAACTGACACCCAAAACAGTGGCTTGTGAGTTTTTTTTTCCCAGGGAAAAACCCTGTATAATGGTTCAGGGTCCTGCGGCCTTATATTGCTGGGTGCCTCCTGGAATTGCACCCCTCGCAGGATGCCTCCCAGACGCAAGGTGGCACCAGTGCCAACTTAGTCTGGTTTAAGAGTGTCAATTGAGTCCTGAAAACTGACACCCAGAACAGTGGCTTGTGAGTTTTGTTTCCCAGGGATAAAGCCTGTACAATGGTTTAGGGTCCTGCGGCGTTAAATTTCCGGGTGCCACCTGGAGATCCGACTCTCGCAGGATGCCTACAAGACGCAAGGTGGCACCAGTGCCAACTTGGTCTGGTTTGAGAGTGCCAATTGGGTCCTGCAAACTGACACCCAGAACAGTGGCTTGTGAGTTTTGTTTTCCAGGGAAAAATCCTGTATAATGGTTCAGGGTCCTACGGCCTTAAATTGCCGGGTTCCTCCTGGAATTGCACATCTCGCAGGATGCCTCCCAGACGCAAGGTGGCACCAGTGCAAACTTGGTCTGGTTTTAGAGTGCCAAGTGGGTCCTTAAAACTGACTCCCAGAACAGTGGCTTGTGAGTTTTTTTTCCCAGGGAAAAAACCTGTACAATGGTTCAGGGTCCTGCGGCCTTATATTGCCAGGTGCCTCCTGGAATTGCGCCTCTCGCAGGATGCCTCTCAGACGCAAGGTGGCACCAGTGCCAACTTTGTCTGGTTTGAGAGTGCCAAGTGGGTCCTGCAAACTGACACCCAGAACACTGTCTGCTGAGTTTTGTTTCCCTGGGAAAAAGCCTGTTGAATGGTTCACGGTCCGGCGGCCTTAAATTGCCAGGTGCCTCCTGGAATTGCACCTCTCGCAGGATGCCTCCCAGACGCAAGGTGGCACCAGTGCCAACTTGGTCTTATTTTAGAGTGTCAAGTGGGTCCTGAAAACTGACACCCAGAACAGTGGCTTGTGAGTTTTGTTTCCCAGGGAAAAAGCCTGTACAACGGTTCAGGGTAATGCGGCCCTAAATTGCCGGGTGACTCCTGGAGATCCGCCTCTCGCGGGATGCCTCCCAGACGCAAGGTGGCACCAGTGCCAACTTGGTCTGGTTTGAGAGTGCCAAATGGGTCCTGAAAACTGACACCCAGAACAGTGGCTTGTGAGTTTTGTTTCCCAGGGAAAAAGCCTGTACAACGGTTCAGGGTAATGCGGTCTTAAATTGCCGCGTGACTCCTGGAGATCCGCCTCTCGCAGGATGCCTCCCAGACGCAAGGTGGCACCAGTGCCAACTTGGTCTGGTTTTAGAGTGCCAAGTGGGTCCTGAAAACTGACACCAGGAACAGTGGCTTTTGATTTTTTTTTTCCCAGGGAAAAATCCTGTATAATGGTTCAGGGTCCTGCGGCCTTAAATTTCCGTGTGACTCCTGGAGATCCCCCTCTTTCTGGATGCCTCCCAGACGCAAGGTGGCACCAGTGCCAACTTGGTCTGGTTTGAGAGTGCCAATTGCGTCCTGAAAACTGACACCCAGAACAGTGGCTTGTGAGTTTTGTTTCCCAGGGATAAAGCCTGTACAATGGTTTAGGGTCCTGCGGCCTTAAATTTCCGGGTGCCACCTGGAGATCCGACTCTCGCAGGATGCCTACAAGAAGCAAGGTAGCACCAGTGCCAACTTAGTCTGGTTTGAGAGTGCCAAGTGGGTCCTGAAAACTGACACCCAGAACAGTGGCTTGTGAGTTTTGTTTCCCAGGGAAAAATCCTGTACAATGGTTCAGGGTCCTGCGGCCTTAAATTGCCGGGGTCCTCCTGGAATGCCGCCTCTCGCAGGATGCCTCCCAGACGCAAGGTGGCACCAGTGCTAACTTGGTCTGGTTTTAGAGTGCCAAGTGGGTCCTGCAAACTGACACCCAGAACAGTGTCTGCTGAGTTTTGTTTCCCTGGGAAAAAGCCTGTTGAACGTTTCACGGTCCGGCGGCCGTAAATTGCCAGGTGCCTCCTGGAATTGCACCTCTCGCAGGATGCCTCCCAGACGCAAGGTGGCACCAGTGCCAACTTGGTCTGGTTTGAGAGTGCAAGTGGGTCCTGAAAACTGACACCCAGAACAGTGGCTTGTGAGTTTTGTTTCCCAGGGAAAAACCTGCACAATGGTTCAGGGTCCTGGGGCCTTAAATTGCCGGGTGCCTCCTGGAGATCCGCCTCTTGCAGGATGCCTCCCAGACGCAAGGTGGCACCAGTGCCAACTTGGTCTGTTTTTAGAGTGTCAAGTGGGTCCTGAAAACTGACACCTAGAACAGTGGCTTGTGAGTTTTGTTTCCCAGGGAAAAAGCTTGTACAATGGTTCAGGGTCCTGCGGCCCTAAATTGCCGGGTGCCTCCTGGAGATCGGCCTCTCTCAGGATGCCTACCAGACTCCAGGATGCACAAGTGCCAACTTGGTCTGGTTTGAGAGTGCCAATTGGGTCCTGAAAACTGACACCCAGAACAGTGGCTTCTGAGTTTTTTTTCCCAGGGAAAAAGCCTGTTGAATGGTTCACGGTCCTTCGGCCTTAAATTGCCAGGTGACTCCTGGAACTGCACCTCTCGCAGGATGACTCCCAGACGCAAGGTGGCACCAGTGCCAACTTGGTCTGTTTTTAGAGTGCCAAGTGGGTCCTGAAAACTGACACCCAGAACAGTGGCTTGTGAGTTTTGTTTCCCAGGGAAAAAACCTGTATAAATGTTCAGGGTCCTGCGGCCTTATATTGCCGGGTGCCTCCTGGAATTGCACCTCTCGCAGGATGCCTCCCAGACGCAAGGTGGCACCAGTGCCAACTTGGTCTGGTTTGAGAGTGCCAAGTGGGACCTGCAATCTGACACCCAGAACAGTGGCTTGTGAGTTTTGTTTCCCAGGGAAATAGTCTGTACAATGGTTCAGGGTCCTGCGACATTAAATTGCCAGGTGCCTCCTGGAATTCGGACTCTCGCAGGATGCCTTCCAGATGCAAGGTGGCACCAGTGCCAACTTGGTCTGGTTTGAGAGTCCCAAGTGGGTCCTGCAAACTGACACCCAGAACAATGGCTTGTGAGTTTTGTTTCCCAGGGAAAAAGCTTGTACAATGGTTCAGGGTCCTGCGGCCTTAAATTGCCGGGGTCCTCCTGGAATGCCGCCTCTCGCAGGATGCCTCCGAGACGCTAAGCAGCACCGGTGCCCACTTTTCTAGTTTGAGAGTGACAAGTGGGTCCTGCAAACTGACACCCAGAACAGTGGCTTGTGAGTTTTGTTTCCCAGGGAAAAAGCCTGTACAATGGTTCAGGGTAATGCGGCCTTAAATTGCCGGGTGACTCCTGGAGATCCGCCTCTTGCAGGATGCCTCCCAGATGCAAGGTGGCACCAGTGCTAACTTGGTCTGGTTTTAGAGTGCTAAGTGGGTCCTTAAAACTGACACCCAGAACAGTGGCTTGTGAGTTTTGTTTCCCAGGGAAAAAGCCTGTTGAATGGTTCACGGTCCGGCGGCCTTAAATTGCCAGGTGCCTCCTGGAATTGCACCTCTCGCAGGATGCCTCCCAGACGCAAGGTGGCACCAGTGCCAACTTGGTCTGGTTTGAGAGTGCCAAGTGGGACCTGCAAACTGACACCCAGAATAGTGGCTTATGAGTTTTGTTTCCCAGGGAAAAAGCCTGTACAGGGGTTCAGTGTCCTGCTACATTAAATTGAATGGTGCCTCCTGGAATTCGGCCTCTCGCAAAATGCCTCCAAGACGCAAGGTGGCACCAGTGCCAACTTGGTCCGGTTTGAGAGTGTCAAGTGGGTCCTGAAAACTGACACCCAGAACAGTGGCTTCTGAGTTTTGTTTCCCTGGGAAAACGCCTGTTGAATGGTTCCTGGCCCTGCGGCCGTAAATTGCCAGGTGCCTCCTGGAATTGCACCTCTCGCAGGATGCCTACCAGGCTCCAGGATGCACAAGTGCCAACTTGGTCTGATTTTAGAGTGTCAAGTGGGTCCTGCAAACTGACACCCAGAACAGTGGCTTGTGAGTTTTGTTTCCCACGGAAAAAGCCTGTATAATGGTTCAGGGTCCGGCGGCCTTTACTTGCCGGGTGCCTCCTGGAATATCACCTCTCGCTGGATGCCTCCCAGACGCAAGGTGGCACCAGTGCCAACTTGGTCTGGTTTGAGAGTGCCAATTGGGTCCTGAAAACTGACAACCAGAACAGTGGCTTGTGAGTTTTGTTTCCCAGGGAAAACGCCTGTACAATGGTTCAGGGTCCTGCGGCCTTAAATTGCCGGGTGCCTCCTGGAGATCTGCCTCTTGCAGGATGCCTACCAGACTCCAGGATGCACAAGTGCCAACTTGGTCTGGTTTGAGAGTACCAATTGGGTCCTGAAAACTGACACCCAGAACAGTGGCTTGTGAGTTTTGTTTCCCAGGGAAAAAGCCTGTACAATGGTTCAGGGTACTGCGGCCTTCTATTGCCGGGTGCCTCCTGGAATTGCGCCTCTCGCAGGATGCCTCCCAGACGCAAGGTGGCACCAGTGCCAACTTGGTCTGGTTTTAGAGTTCCAAGTGGGTCCTGCAAACTGACACCCAGAACAGTGGCTTGTGAGTTTTTTTCCCCAGGGAAAAAGCCTGTACAATGGTTCAGGGTCCTGCGGCCTTATATTGCCGGGGTCCTCCTGGAATGCCGCCTCTCGCAGGATGCCTCCCAGACGCAAGGTGGCACCAGTGCTAACTTGGTCTGGTTTTAGAGTGCCAAGTGGGTCCTGCAAACTGACACCCAGAACAGTGTCTGCTGAGTTTTGTTTCCCTGGGAAAAAGCCTGTTGAACGTTTCACGGTCCGGCGGCCGTAAATTGCCAGGTGCCTCCTGGAATTGCACCTCTCGCAGGATGCCTCCCAGACGCAAGGTGGCACCAGTGCCAACTTGGTCTGGTTTGAGAGTGCAAGTGGGTCCTGAAAACTGACACCCAGAACAGTGGCTTGTGAGTTTTGTTTCCCAGGGAAAAACCTGCACAATGGTTCAGGGTCCTGGGGCCTTAAATTGCCGGGTGCCTCCTGGAGATCCGCCTCTTGCAGGATGCCTCCCAGACGCAAGGTGGCACCAGTGCCAACTTGGTCTGTTTTTAGAGTGTCAAGTGGGTCCTGAAAACTGACACCTAGAACAGTGGCTTGTGAGTTTTGTTTCCCAGGGAAAAAGCTTGTACAATGGTTCAGGGTCCTGCGGCCCTAAATTGCCGGGTGCCTCCTGGAATTGCGCCTCTCGCGGGATGTTTCCCAGACGCTAAGCGGCACCGGTGCCCACATAGTCTAGTTTGTGAGTGCCAAGTGGGTCCTGCAAACTGACACCCAGAACAGTGGCTTGTGAGTTTTGTTTCCCATGGAAAAATCCTGTACAACGGTTCAGGGTAATGCGGCCTTAAATTGCCGGGTGACTCCTGGAATTGCACCTCTCGCAGGATGCCTCCCAGACGCAAGGTGGCACCAGTGCCAACTTGGTCTGGTTTGAGAGCGCCAAGTGGGACCTGCAAACTGACACCCCGAACAGTGGCTTGTGAGTTTTATTTCCCAGGGAAAAAGCCTGTACAATGGTTCAGGGTCCTGTGGCCTTAAATTGCCGGGTGCCTCCTGGAGATCGGCCTCTTGCAGGATGCCTACCAGACTCCAGGATGCACAAGTGCCAACTTGGTCTGGTTTGAGAGTGCCAATTGGGTCCTGAAAACTGACACCCAGAACAGTGGCTTGTGAGTTTTTTTTCCCAGGGAAAAAGCCTGTTGAATGGTTCACGGTCCTTCGGCCTTAAATTGCCAGGTGACTCCTGGAACTGCACCTCTCGCAGGATGACTCCCAGACGCAAGGTGGCACCAGTACCAACTTGGTCTGGTTTGAGAGTGCCAAGTGGGTCCTGCAAACTGACTCCCAGAACAGTGGCTTGTGAGTTTTGTTTCCCAGGGAAAAAGCCTGTACAATGGTTCAGGGTAATGCGGCCTTAAATTGCCGGGTGACTCCTGGAGATCCGCCTCTCGCGGGATGCCTCCCAGACGCAAGGTGGCACCAGTGCCAACTTGGTCTGGTTTTAGAGTGCCAAGTGGGTCCTGAAAACTGACACCCAGAACAGTGGCTTGTGAGTTTTGTTTCCCAGGGAAAAATCCTGTATAAAGGTTCAGGGTCCTGCGGCCTTAAATTTCCGTGTGCCTCCTGGAATTGCACCTCTCGCAGGATGCCTCCCAGACGCAAGGTGGCACCAGTGCCAACTTGGTCTGGTTTGAGAGTGCCAAGTGGGACCTGCAATCTGACACCCAGAACAGTGGCTTGTGAGTTTTGTTTCCCAGGGAAAAAGCCTGTACAATGGTTCAGGGTCCTGCGGCAGTAAATTGCCGGGGTCCTCCTGGAATGCCGCCTCTCGCAGGATGCCTCCCAGACGCTAAGCGGCATTGGTGCCCACTTTTCTAGTTTGAGAGTGCCAAGTGGGTCCTGCAAACTGACACCCAGAACAGTGGCTTGTGAGTTTTGTTTCCCAGGGAAAACGCCTGTACAATGGTTCAGGGTCTCGCGGCCTTATATTGCCGGGTGCCTCCTGGAATTGCACCTCTCGCAGGATGCCTCCCAGACGCAAGGTGGCACCAGTGCCAACTTGGTCTGGTTTGAGAGTGCCGAGTGGGACCTGCAAACTGACACCCAGAACAGTGGCTTGTGAGTTTTTTTTCCCAGGGAAATAGTCTGTACAATGGTTCAGGGTCCTGCGACATTAAATTGCCAGGTGCCTCCTGGAATTCGGACTCTCGCAGGATGCCTCCCAGATGCAAGGTGGCACCAGTGCCAACTTGGTCTGGTTTGAGAGTCCCAAGTGGGTCCTGCAAACTGACACCCAGAACAGTGGCTTGTGAGTTTTGTTTCCCAGGGAAAAAGCTTGTACAATGGTTCAGGGTCCTGCGGCCTTAAATTGCCGGGGTCCTCCTGGAATGCCGCCTCTCGCAGGATGCCTCCGAGACGCTAAGCAGCACCGGTGCCCACTTTTCTAGTTTGAGAGTGACAAGTGGGTCCTGCAAACTGACACCCAGAACAGTGGCTTGTGAGTTTTGTTTCCCAGGGAAAAAGCCTGTACAATGGTTCAGGGTAATGCGGCCTTAAATTGCCGGGTGACTCCTGGAGATCCGCCTCTTGCAGGATGCCTCCCAGACGCAAGGTGGCACCAGTGCTAACTTGGTCTGGTTTGAGAGTGCCAAGTGGGACCTGAAAACTGACACCGAGAACAGTGGCTTGTGAGTTTTGTTTCCCAGGGAAAAAGCCTGTACAATGGTTCAGTGTCCTGCGACATTAAATTGCCGGGTGCCTCCTGGAGATCGGCCTCACGCAGGATGCCTCCAAGATGCAAGGTGGCACCAGTGCTGACTTGGTCCGGTTTGAGAGTGTCAAGTGGGTCCTGAAAACTGACACCCAGAACAGTGGCTTCTGAGTTTTGTTTCCCTGGGAAAACGCCTGTTGAATGGTTCCTGGTCCTGCGGCCTTAAATTGCCAGGTGCCTCCTGGAATTGCACCTCTCGCAGGATGCCTACCAGACTCCAGGAGGCACAAGTGCCCACTTGGTCTGATTTTAGAGTGTCAAGTGGGTCCTGAAAACTGACACCCAGAACAGTGGCTTGTGAGTTTTGTTTCCCAGGGAAAAAGCCTGTAATGGTTCCTGGTCCTGCGGCCTTAAATTGCCGGGTGCCTCCTGGAACTGCACCTCTCGCTGGATGCCTCCCAGACGCAAGGTGGCACCGGTGCCAACTTGGTGTGGTTTGAGAGTGCCAAGTGGGTCCTTAAAACTGACTCCCAGAACAGTGGCTTGTGAGTTTTGTTTCCTTGGGAAAAATCCTGTATAAAGGTTCAGGGTCCTGCTGCCTTAAATTGCCGGGTTCCTCCTGGAGATCCGCCTCATGTAGGATGCCTCCCAGACGCAAGGTGGCACCAGTGCCAACTTGGTCTGGTTTTAGAGTGCCAAGTGGGTCCTGAAAACTGACACCCAGAACATTGGCTTGTGAGTTTTGTTTCCCAGGGAAAAAGCTTGTACAATGGTTCAGGGTCCTGCGGCCATAAATTGCCGGGTGCCTCCTGGAGATCCGCCTCTCGCAGGATGCCTCCCAGACGCAAGGTGGCAAGAGTGCCAACTTGGTCTGGTTTTAGAGTGCCAAGTGGGTCCTGAAAACTGACACCCTAAACAGTGGCTTGTGATTTTTGTTTCCCAGGGAAAAAGCCTGTAAAATGGTTCAGGGTCCTGCGGCCTTAATTTGCCGGGTGCCTCATGGAATGCTGCCTCTCGCAGGATGTTTCCAAGACGCAAAGCGGCACCGGTGCCCATATAGTCTAATTTGAGAGTGACAAGTGGGTCCTGCAAACTGACACCCAGAACAGTGGCTTGTGAGTTTTGTTTCCCAGGGAAAAAGCCTGTACAACGGTTCAGGGTAATGCGGCCTTAAATTTCCGGGCGACTCCTGGAGATCCGCCTGTCGCAGGATGCCTCCCAGACGCAAGGTGGCACCAGTGCTAACTTGGTCTGGTTTGAGAGTGCCAAGTGGGTCCTGCAAACTGACACCCAAAACAGTGGCTTGTGAGTTTTTTTTTCCCAGGGAAAAACCCTGTATAATGGTTCAGGGTCCAGCGGCCTTATATTGCTGGGTGCCTCCTGGAATTGCACCCCTCGCAGGATGCCTCCCAGACGCAAGGTGGCACCAGTGCCAACTTAGTCTGGTTTAAGAGTGTCAATTGAGTCCTGAAAACTGACACCCAGAACAGTGCCTTGTGAGTTTTGTTTCCCAGGGATAAAGCCTGTACAATGGTTTAGGGTCCTGCGGCGTTAAATTTCCGGGTGCCACCTGGAGATCCGACTCTCGCAGGATGCCTACAAGACGCAAGGTGGCACCAGTGCCAACTTGGTCTGGTTTGAGAGTGCCAATTGGGTCCTGCAAACTGACACCCAGAACAGTGGCTTGTGAGTTTTGTTTTCCAGGGAAAAATCCTGTATAATGGTTCAGGGTCCTACGGCCTTAAATTGCCGGGTTCCTCCTGGAATTGCACATCTCGCAGGATGCCTCCCAGACGCAAGGTGGCACCAGTGCAAACTTGGTCTGGTTTTAGAGTGCCAAGTGGGTCCTTAAAACTGACTCCCAGAACAGTGGCTTGTGAGTTTTTTTTCCCAGGGAAAAAACCTTTACAATGGTTCAGGGTCCTGCGGCCTTATATTGCCAGGTGCCTCCTGGAATTGCGCCTCTCGCAGGATGCCTCTCAGACGCAAGGTGGCACCAGTGCCAACTTTGTCTGGTTTGAGAGTGCCAAGTGGGTCCTGCAAACTGACACCCAGAACACTGTCTGCTGAGTTTTGTTTCCCTGGGAAAAAGCCTGTTGAATGGTTCACGGTCCGGCGGCCTTAAATTGCCAGGTGCCTCCTGGAATTGCACCTCTCGCAGGATGCCTCCCAGACGCAAGGTGGCACCAGTGCCAACTTGGTCTTATTTTAGAGTGTCAAGTGGGTCCTGAAAACTGACACCCAGAACAGTGGCTTGTGAGTTTTGTTTCCCAGGGAAAAAGCCTGTACAACGGTTCAGGGTAATGCGGCCCTAAATTGCCGGGTGACTCCTGGAGATCCGCCTCTCGCGGGATGCCTCCCAGACGCAAGGTGGCACCAGTGCCAACTTGGTCTGGTTTGAGAGTGCCAAATGGGTCCTGAAAACTGACACCCAGAACAGTGGCTTGTGAGTTTTGTTTCCCAGGGAAAAAGCCTGTACAACGGTTCAGGGTAATGCGGTCTTAAATTGCCGCGTGACTCCTGGAGATCCGCCTCTCGCAGGATGCCTCCCAGACGCAAGGTGGCACCAGTGCCAACTTGGTCTGGTTTTAGAGTGCCAAGTGGGTCCTGAAAACTGACACCAGGAACAGTGGCTTTTGATTTTTTTTTTCCCAGGGAAAAATCCTGTATAATGGTTCAGGGTCCTGCGGCCTTAAATTTCCGTGTGACTCCTGGAGATCCCCCTCTTTCTGGATGCCTCCCAGACGCAAGGTGGCACCAGTGCCAACTTGGTCTGGTTTGAGAGTGCCAATTGCGTCCTGAAAACTGACACCCAGAACAGTGGCTTGTGAGTTTTGTTTCCCAGGGATAAAGCCTGTACAATGGTTTAGGGTCCTGCGGCCTTAAATTTCCGGGTGCCACCTGGAGATCCGACTCTCGCAGGATGCCTACAAGAAGCAAGGTAGCACCAGTGCCAACTTAGTCTGGTTTGAGAGTGCCAAGTGGGTCCTGAAAACTGACACCCAGAACAGTGGCTTGTGAGTTTTGTTTCCCAGGGAAAAATCCTGTACAATGGTTCAGGGTCCTGCGGCCTTAAATTGCCGGGGTCCTCCTGGAATGCCGCCTCTCGCAGGATGCCTCCAAGACGCAAGGTGGCACCAGTGCTAACTTGGTCTGGTTTTAGAGTGCCAAGTGGGTCCTGCAAACTGACACCCAGAACAGTGTCTGCTGAGTTTTGTTTCCCTGGGAAAAAGCCTGTTGAACGTTTCACGGTCCGGCGGCCGTAAATTGCCAGGTGCCTCCTGGAATTGCACCTCTCGCAGGATGCCTCCCAGACGCAAGGTGGCACCAGTGCCAACTTGGTCTGGTTTGAGAGTGCAAGTGGGTCCTGAAAACTGACACCCAGAACAGTGGCTTGTGAGTTTTGTTTCCCAGGGAAAAACCTGCACAATGGTTCAGGGTCCTGGGGCCTTAAATTGCCGGGTGCCTCCTGGAGATCCGCCTCTTGCAGGATGCCTCCCAGACGCAAGGTGGCACCAGTGCCAACTTGGTCTGTTTTTAGAGTGTCAAGTGGGTCCTGAAAACTGACACCTAGAACAGTGGCTTGTGAGTTTTGTTTCCCAGGGAAAAAGCTTGTACAATGGTTCAGGGTCCTGCGGCCCTAAATTGCCGGGTGCCTCCTGGAGATCGGCCTCTCTCAGGATGCCTACCAGACTCCAGGATGCACAAGTGCCAACTTGGTCTGGTTTGAGAGTGCCAATTGGGTCCTGAAAACTGACACCCAGAACAGTGGCTTCTGAGTTTTTTTTCCCAGGGAAAAAGCCTGTTGAATGGTTCACGGTCCTTCGGCCTTAAATTGCCAGGTGACTCCTGGAACTGCACCTCTCGCAGGATGACTCCCAGACGCAAGGTGGCACCAGTACCAACTTGGTCTGGTTTGAGAGTGCCAAGTGGGTCCTTAAAACTGACTCCCAGAACAGTGGCTTGTGAGTTTTGTTTCCCAGGGAAAAAGCCTGTACAATGGTTCAGGGTAATGCGGCCTTAAATTGCCGGGTGACTCCTGGAGATCCGCCTCTCGCGGGATGCCTCCCAGACGCAAGGTGGCACCAGTGCCAACTTGGTCTGCTTTTAGAGTGCCAAGTGGGTCCTGAAAACTGACACCCAGAACAGTGGCTTGTGAGTTTTGTTTCCCAGGGAAAAAACCTGTATAAATGTTCAGGGTCCTGCGGCCTTATATTGCCGGGTGCCTCCTGGAATTGCACCTCTCGCAGGATGCCTCCCAGACGCAAGGTGGCACCAGTGCCAACTTGGTCTGGTTTGAGAGTGCCAAGTGGGACCTGCAATCTGACACCCAGAACAGTGGCTTGTGAGTTTTGTTTCCCAGGGAAATAGTCTGTACAATGGTTCAGGGTCCTGTGACATTAAATTGCCAGGTGCCTCCTGGAATTCGGACTCTCGCAGGATGCCTCCCAGATGCAAGGTGGCACCAGTGCCAACTTGGTCTGGTTTGAGAGTCCCAAGTGGGTCCTGCAAACTGACACCCAGAACAATGGCTTGTGAGTTTTGTTTCCCAGGGAAAAAGCTTGTACAATGGTTCAGGGTCCTGCGGCCTTAAATTGCCGGGGTCCTCCTGGAATGCCGCCTCTCGCAGGATGCCTCCGAGACGCTAAGCAGCACCGGTGCCCACTTTTCTAGTTTGAGAGTGACAAGTGGGTCCTGCAAACTGACACCCAGAACAGTGGCTTGTGAGTTTTGTTTCCCAGGGAAAAAGCCTGTACAATGGTTCAGGGTAATGCGGCCTTAAATTGCCGGGTGACTCCTGGAGATCCGCCTCTTGCAGGATGCCTCCCAGATGCAAGGTGGCACCAGTGCTAACTTGGTCTGGTTTTAGAGTGCTAAGTGGGTCCTTAAAACTGACACCCAGAACAGTGGCTTGTGAGTTTTGTTTCCCAGGGAAAAAGCCTGTTGAATGGTTCACGGTCCGGCGGCCTTAAATTGCCAGGTGCCTCCTGGAATTGCACCTCTCGCAGGATGCCTCCCAGACGCAAGGTGGCACCAGTGCCAACTTGGTCTGGTTTGAGAGTGCCAAGTGGGACCTGCAAACTGACACCCAGAATAGTGGCTTATGAGTTTTGTTTCCCAGGGAAAAAGCCTGTACAGGGGTTCAGTGTCCTGCTACATTAAATTGAAGGGTGCCTCCTGGAATTCGGCCTCTCGCAAAATGCCTCCAAGACGCAAGGTGGCACCAGTGCCAACTTGGTCCGGTTTGAGAGTGTCAAGTGGGTCCTGAAAACTGACACCCAGAACAGTGGCTTCTGAGTTTTGTTTCCCTGGGAAAACGCCTGTTGAATGGTTCCTGGTCCTGCGGCCGTAAATTGCCAGGTGCCTCCTGGAATTGCACCTCTCGCAGGATGCCTACCAGGCTCCAGGATGCACAAGTGCCAACTTGGTCTGATTTTAGAGTGTCAAGTGGGTCCTGCAAACTGACACCCAGAACAGTGGCTTGTGAGTTTTGTTTCCCAGGGAAAAAGCCTGTATAATGGTTCAGGGTCCGGCGGCCTTTACTTGCCGGGTGCCTCCTGGAATATCACCTCTCGCTGGATGCCTCCCAGACGCAAGGTGGCACCAGTGCCAACTTGGTCTGGTTTGAGAGTGCCAATTGGGTCCTGAAAACTGACAACCAGAACAGTGGCTTGTGAGTTTTGTTTCCCAGGGAAAACGCCTGTAAAATGGTTCAGGGTCCTGCGGCCTTAAATTGCCGGGTGCCTCCTGGAGATCTGCCTCTTGCAGGATGCCTACCAGACTCCAGGATGCACAAGTGCCAACTTGGTCTGGTTTGAGAGTACCAATTGGGTCCTGAAAACTGACACCCAGAACAGTGGCTTGTGAGTTTTGTTTCCCAGGGAAAAAGCCTGTACAATGGTTCAGGGTACTGCGGCCTTCTATTGCCGGGTGCCTCCTGGAATTGCGCCTCTCGCAGGATGCCTCCCAGACGCAAGGTGGCACCAGTGCCAACTTGGTCTGGTTTTAGAGTTCCAAGTGGGTCCTGCAAACTGACACCCAGAACAGTGGCTTGTTAGTTTTTTTCCCCAGGGAAAAAGCCTGTACAATGGTTCAGGGTCCTGCGGCCTTATATTGCCGGGGTCCTCCTGGAATGCCGCCTCTCGCAGGATGCCTCCCAGACGCAAGGTGGCACCAGTGCTAACTTGGTCTGGTTTTAGAGTGCCAAGTGGGTCCTGCAAACTGACACCCAGAACAGTGTCTGCTGAGTTTTGTTTCCCTGGGAAAAAGCCTGTTGAACGTTTCACGGTCCGGCGGCCGTAAATTGCCAGGTGCCTCCTGGAATTGCACCTCTCGCAGGATGCCTCCCAGACGCAAGGTGGCACCAGTGCCAACTTGGTCTGGTTTGAGAGTGCAAGTGGGTCCTGAAAACTGACACCCAGAACAGTGGCTTGTGAGTTTTGTTTCCCAGGGAAAAACCTGCACAATGGTTCAGGGTCCTGGGGCCTTAAATTGCCGGGTGCCTCCTGGAGATCCGCCTCTTGCAGGATGCCTCCCAGACGCAAGGTGGCACCATTGCCAACTTGGTCTGTTTTTAGAGTGTCAAGTGGGTCCTGAAAACTGACACCTAGAACAGTGGCTTGTGAGTTTTGTTTCCCAGGGAAAAAGCTTGTACAATGGTTCAGGGTCCTGCGGCCCTAAATTGCCGGGTGCCTCCTGGAATTGCGCCTCTCGCGGGATGTTTCCCAGACGCTAAGCGGCACCGGTGCCCACATAGTCTAGTTTGTGAGTGCCAAGTGGGTCCTGCAAACTGACACCCAGAACAGTGGCTTGTGAGTTTTGTTTCCCATGGAAAAATCCTGTACAACGGTTCAGGGTAATGCGGCCTTAAATTGCCGGGTGACTCCTGGAATTGCACCTCTCGCAGGATGCCTCCCAGACGCAAGGTGGCACCAGTGCCAACTTGGTCTGGTTTGAGAGCGCCAAGTGGGACCTGCAAACTGACACCCCGAAAAGTGGCTTGTGAGTTTTATTTCCCAGGGAAAAAGCCTGTACAATGGTTCAGGGTCCTGTGGCCTTAAATTGCCGGGTGCCTCCTGGAGATCGGCCTCTTGCAGGATGCCTACCAGACTCCAGGATGCACAAGTGCCAACTTGGTCTGGTTTGAGAGTGCCAATTGGGTCCTGAAAACTGACACCCAGAACAGTGGCTTCTGAGTTTTTTTTCCCAGGGAAAAAGCCTGTTGAATGGTTCACGGTCCTTCGGCCTTAAATTGCCAGGTGACTCCTGGAACTGCACCTCTCGCAGGATGACTCCCAGACGCAAGGTGGCACCAGTACCAACTTGGTCTGGTTTGAGAGTGCCAAGTGGGTCCTGCAAACTGACTCCCAGAACAGTGGCTTGTGAGTTTTGTTTCCCAGGGAAAAAGCCTGTACAATGGTTCAGGGTAATGCGGCCTTAAATTGCCGGGTGACTCCTGGAGATCCGCCTCTCGCGGGATGCCTCCCAGACGCAAGGTGGCACCAGTGCCAACTTGGTCTGGTTTTAGAGTGCCAAGTGGGTCCTGAAAACTGACACCCAGAACAGTGGCTTGTGAGTTTTGTTTCCCAGGGAAAAATCCTGTATAAAGGTTCAGGGTCCTGCGGCCTTAAATTTCCGTGTGCCTCCTGGAATTGCACCTCTCGCAGGATGCCTCCCAGACGCAAGGTGGCACCAGTGCCAACTTGGTCTGGTTTGAGAGTGCCTAGTGGGACCTGCAATCTGACACCCAGAACAGTGGCTTGTGAGTTTTGTTTCCCAGGGAAAAAGCCTGTACAATGGTTCAGTGTCCTGCGGCAGTAAATTGTCGGGGTCCTCCTGGAATGCCGCCTCTCGCAGGATGCCTCCCAGACGCTAAGCGACATTGGTGCCCACTTTTCTAGTTTGAGAGTGCCAAGTGGGTCCTGCAAACTGACACCCAGAACAGTGGCTTGTGAGTTTTGTTTCCCAGGGAAAACGCCTGTACAATGGTTCAGGGTCCCGCGGCCTTATATTGCCGGGTGCCTCCTGGAATTGCACCTCTCGCAGGATGCCTCCCAGACGCAAGGTGGCACCAGTGCCAACTTGGTCTGGTTTGAGAGTGCCGAGTGGGACCTGCAAACTGACACCCAGAACAGTGGCTTGTGAGTTTTTTTTCCCAGGGAAATAGTCTGTACAATGGTTCAGGGTCCTGCGACATTAAATTGCCAGGTGCCTCCTGGAATTCGGACTCTCGCAGGATGCCTCCCAGATGCAAGGTGGCACCAGTGCCAACTTGGTCTGGTTTGAGAGTCCCAAGTGGGTCCTGCAAACTGACACCCAGAACAGTGGCTTGTGAGTTTTGTTTCCCAGGGAAAAAGCTTGTACAATGGTTCAGGGTCCTGCGGCCTTAAATTGCCGGGGTCCTCCTGGAATGCCGCCTCTCGCAGGATGCCTCCGAGACGCTAAGCAGCACCGGTGCCCACTTTTCTAGTTTGAGAGTGACAAGTGGGTCCTGCAAACTGACACCCAGAACAGTGGCTTGTGAGTTTTGTTTCCCAGGGAAAAAGCCTGTACAATGGTTCAGGGTAATGCGGCCTTAAATTGCCGGGTGACTCCTGGAGATCCGCCTCTTGCAGGATGCCTCCCAGACGCAAGGTGGCACCAGTGCTAACTTGGTCTGGTTTTAGAGTGCTAAGTGGGTCCTTAAAACTGACACCCAGAACAGTGGCTTGTGAGTTTTGTTTCCCAGGGAAAAAGCCTGTTGAATGGTTCACGGTCCGGCGGCCTTAAATTGCCAGGTGCCTCCTGGAATTGCACCTCTCGCAGGATGCCTCCCAGACGCAAGGTGGCACCAGTGCCAACTTGGTCTGGTTTGAGAGTGCCAAGTGGGACCTGCAAACTGACACCCAGAATAGTGGCTTATGAGTTTTGTTTCCCAGGGAAAAAGCCTGTACAGGGGTTCAGTGTCCTGCTACATTAAATTGAAGGGTGCCTCCTGGAATTCGGCCTCTCGCAAAATGCCTCCAAGACGCAAGGTGGCACCAGTGCCAACTTGGTCCGGTTTGAGAGTGTCAAGTGGGTCCTGAAAACTGACACCCAGAACAGTGGCTTCTGAGTTTTGTTTCCCTGGGAAAACGCCTGTTGAATGCTTCCTGATCCTGCGGCCGTAAATTGCCAGGTGCCTCCTGGAATTGCACCTCTCGCAGGATGCCTACCAGGCTCCAGGATGCACAAGTGCCAACTTGGTCTGATTTTAGAGTGTCAAGTGGGTCCTGCAAACTGACACCCAGAACAGTGGCTTGTGAGTTTTGTTTCCCAGGGAAAAAGCCTGTATAATGGTTCAGGGTCCGGCGGCCTTTACTTGCCGGGTGCCTCCTGGAATATCACCTCTCGCTGGATGCCTCCCAGACGCAAGGTGGCACCAGTGCCAACTTGGTCTGGTTTGAGAGTGCCAATTGGGTCCTGAAAACTGACAACCAGAACAGTGGCTTGTGAGTTTTGTTTCCCAGGGAAAACGCCTGTACAATGGTTCAGGGTCCTGCGGCATTAAATTGCCGGGTGCCTCCTGGAGATCTGCCTCTTGCAGGATGCCTACCAGACTCCAGGATGCACAAGTGCCAACTTGGTCTGGTTTGAGAGTACCAATTGGGTC
The DNA here is from genome assembly GCF_963513975.1 of Fringilla coelebs. Classification (NCBI taxonomy): domain Eukaryota; kingdom Metazoa; phylum Chordata; class Aves; order Passeriformes; family Fringillidae; genus Fringilla; species Fringilla coelebs. The sequence goes on along the minus strand of NW_028167282.1, from coordinate 18,615 downwards.
CTGAAAACTGACACCCAGAACAGTGGCTTGTGAGTTTTGTTTCCCAGGGAAAAAGCCTGTAAAATGGTTCAGGGTCCTGCGGCCTTCTATTGCCGGGTGCCTCCTGGAATTGCGCCTCTCGCAGGATGCCTCCCAGACGCAAGGTGGCACCAGTGCCAACTTGGTCTGGTTTTAGAGTGCCAATTGAGTCCTGCAAACTGACACCCAGAACAGTGGCTTGTGAGTTTTGTTTCCCAGGGATAAAGCCTGTAGAATGGTTTAGGGTCCTGCGGCCTTAAATTTCCGGGTGCCACCTGGAGATCCGACTCTCGCAGGATGCCTACAAGACGCAAGGTGGCACCAGTGCCAACTTGGTCTGGTTTGAGAGTGCCAAGTGGGTCCTGCAAACTGACACCCAGAACAGTGGCTTGTGAGTTTTGTTTCCCAGGGAAAAATCCTGTATAATGGTTCAGGGTCCTGTGGCCTTAAATTGCCGGGTGCCTCCTGGAATTGCACCTCTCGCAGGATGCCTCCCAGACGCAAGGTGGCACCAGTGCCAACTTGGTCTGGTTTGAGAGTGCCAAGTGGGACCTGCAAACTGACACCCAGAACAGTGGCTTGTGAGTTTTCTTTCCCAGGGAAAAAGCCTGTACAATGGTTCAGGGTCCGGCGGCCTTAAATTGCCGGGTGCCTTTTGGAATTCGGCCTCTCGCAGGATGCCTCCCAGACGCAAGGTGGCACCAGTGCCAACTTGGTCTGGTTTGAGAGTGCCAAGTGGGTCCTGCAAACTGACACCCAGAACAGTGGCTTGTGAGTTTTGTTTCCCAGGGAAAAAGCCTGTACAATGGTTCAGGGTCCTGCGGCCCTAAATTGCCGGGGTCCTCCTGGTATGCCGCCTCTCGCAGGATGCCTCCCAGACGCTAAGCAGCACCGCTGCCCACTTTTCTAGTTTGAGAGTGACAAGTGGGTCCTGCAAACTGACACCCAGAACAGTGGCTTGTGAGTTTTGTTTCCCAGGGAAAAAGCCTGTACAATGGTTCAGGGTAATGCGGCCTTAAATTGCCGCGTGACTCCTGGAGATCCGCCTCTCACAGGATGCCTCCCAGACGCAAGGTGGCACCAGTGCTAACTTGGTCTGGTTTGAGAGTGCCAATTGGGTCCTGAAAACTGACAACCAGAACAGTGGCTTGTGAGTTTTGTTTCCCTGGGAAAAAGCCTGTTGAATGGTTCACAGTCCGGTGGCCTTAAATTGCCAGGTGCCTCCTGGAATTGCACCTCTCGCAGGATGCCTCCCAGACGCAAGGTGGCACCAGTGCCAACTTGGTCTGGTTTGAGAGTTCCAAGTGGGACCTGAAAACTGACACCGAGAACAGTGGCTTGTGAGTTTTGTTTCCCAGGGAAAAAGCCTGTACAATGGTTCAGTGTCCTGCGACATTAAATTGCCGGGTGCCTCCTGGAAGTCGGCCTCACGCAGGATGCCTCCAAGATGCAAGGTGGCACCAGTGCTGACTTGGTCCGGTTTGAGAGTGTCAAGTGGGTCCTGAAAACTGACACCCAGAACAGTGGCTTCTGAGTTTTGTTTCCCTGGGAAAACGCCTGTACAATGGTTCCTGGTCCTGCGGCCTTAAATTGCCAGGTGCCTCCTGGAATTGCACCTCTCGCAGGATGCCTACCAGACTCCAGGATGCACAAGTGCCCACTTGGTCTGATTTTAGAGTGTCAAGTGGGTCCTGAAAACTGACACCCAGAACAGTGGCTTGTGAGTTTTGTTTCCCAGGGAAAAAGCCTGTAATGGTTCCTGGTCCTGCGGCCTTAAATTGCCGGGTGCCTCCTGGAACTGCACCTCTCGCTGGATGCCTCCCAGACGCAAGGTGGCACCGGTGCCAACTTGGTGTGGTTTGAGAGTGCCAAGTCGGTCCTTAAAACTGACTCCCAGAACAGTGGCTTGTGAGTTTTGTTTCCTTGGGAAAAATCCTGTATAAAGGTTAAGGGTCCTGCTGCCTTAAATTGCCGGGTGCCTCCTGGAGATCCGCCTCTTTCAGGATGCATACCAGACGCCAGGTGGCACCAGTGCCAACTTGGTCTGGTTTGAGAGTGCCAATTGAGTCCTGCAAACTGACACCCAGAACAGTGTCTTGTGAGTTTTGTTTCCCAGGGATAAAGCCTGTACAATGGTTTAGGGTCCTGCGGCCTTAAATTTCCGGGTGCCACCTGGAGATCTGACTCTCGCAGGATGCCTGCAAGACGCAAAGTGGCACCAGTGCCAGCTTGGTCTGGTTTGAGAGTGCCAAGTGGGTCCTGAAAACTGACACCCAGAACAGTGGCTTGTGAGTTTGGTTTCCCAGGGAAAAATCCTGTATAAAGGTTCAGGGTCCTGCGGGCTTAAATTTCCGTGTGCCTCCTGGAATTGCACCTCTCGCAGGATGCCTCCCAGACGCAAGGTGGCACCAGTGCCAACTTGGTCTGGTTTGAGAGTTCCAAGTGGGACCTGCAAACTGACACCCAGAACAGTGGCTTGTGAGTTTTTTTTCCCAGGGAAAAAGCCTGTACAATGGTTCAGGGTCCTGCGGCATTAAATTGCCAGGGTCCTCCTGGAATGCCGCCTCTCGCAGGATGCCTCCCAGACGCTAAGCGACACCGGTGCCCACTTTTCTAGTTTGAGAGTGCCAAGTGGGTCCTGCAAACTGACACCCAGAACAGTGGCTTGTGAGTTTTGTTTCCCAGGGAAAAAGCCTGTTGAATGGTTCCTGGTCCGGCGACCTTAAATTGCCAGGTGACTCCTGGAATTGCACCTCTCGCAGGATGCCTCCAAGACGAAAGGTGGCACCAGTGCCAACTTGGTCTGCTTTGAGAGTGCCAAGTGGGTCCTGCAAACTGAGAACCAGAACAGTGGCTTGTGAGTTTTGTTTCCCAGGGAAAACGCCTGTACAATAGTTCAGGGTCCTGCGGCCTTAAATTGCCGGGTGCCACCTGGAGATCCGCCTCTTTCAGGATGCCTACCAGACACCAGGTGGCACCAGTGCCAGCTTGGTCTGGTTTGAGACAGCCAATTGAGTCCTGCAAACTGACACCCAGAACAGTGGCTTGTGAATTTTGTTTCCCAGGGATAAAGCCTGTAGAATGGTTTAGGGTCCTGCGGCCTTAAATTTCCGGGTGCCACCTGGAGATCCGACTCTCGCAGGATGCCTACAAGACGCAAGGTGGCACCAGTTCCAACTTGGTCTGGTTTGAGAGTGCCAAGTGGGTCCTGCAAACTGAGAACCAGAACAGTGGCTTGCGAGTTTTGTTTCCCAGGGAAAACGCCTGTACAATAGTTCAGGGTCCTGCGGCCTTAAATTGCCGGGTGCCTCCTGGAGATCCGCCTCTTTCAGGATGCCTACCAGACGTCAGGTGGCACCAGTGCCAACTTGGTCTGGTTTGAGAGTGCCAAGTGGGTCCTGCAAACTGACACCCAGAACAGTGGCTTGTGAGTTTTGTTTCCCTGGGATAAAGCCTGTAGAATGTTTTAGGGTCCTGCGGCCTTAAATTTCCGGGTGCCTCCTGGAATTGCACCTCTCGCACGATGCCTCCCAGACGCAAGGTGGCACCAGTGCCAACTTGGTCTGGTTTGAGAGTGCCAAGTGGGACCTGCAAACT
>NW_028167282.1:2500-5000 GCF_963513975.1 Fringilla coelebs | reverse complement strand
GTTAGGGTTAGGGTTAGGGTTAGGGTTAGGGTTAGGGTTAGGGTTAGGGTTAGGGTTAGGGTTAGGGTTAGGGTTAGGGTTAGGGTTAGGGTTAGGGTTAGGGTTAGGGTTAGGGTTAGGGTTAGGGTTAGGGTTAGGGTTAGGGTTAGGGTTAGGGTTAGGGTTAGGGTTAGGGTTAGGGTTAGGGTTAGGGTTAGGGTTAGGGTTAGGGTTAGGGTTAGGGTTAGGGTTAGGGTTAGGGTTAGGGTTAGGGTTAGGGTTAGGGTTAGGGTTAGGGTTAGGGTTAGGGTTAGGGTTAGGGTTAGGGTTAGGGTTAGGGTTAGGGTTAGGGTTAGGGTTAGGGTTAGGGTTAGGGTTAGGGTTAGGGTTAGGGTTAGGGTTAGGGTTAGGGTTAGGGTTAGGGTTAGGGTTAGGGTTAGGGTTAGGGTTAGGGTTAGGGTTAGGGTTAGGGTTAGGGTTAGGGTTAGGGTTAGGGTTAGGGTTAGGGTTAGGGTTAGGGTTAGGGTTAGGGTTAGGGTTAGGGTTAGGGTTAGGGTTAGGGTTAGGGTTAGGGTTAGGGTTAGGGTTAGGGTTAGGGTTAGGGTTAGGGTTAGGGTTAGGGTTAGGGTTAGGGTTAGGGTTAGGGTTAGGGTTAGGGTTAGGGTTAGGGTTAGGGTTAGGGTTAGGGTTAGGGTTAGGGTTAGGGTTAGGGTTAGGGTTAGGGTTAGGGTTAGGGTTAGGGTTAGGGTTAGGGTTAGGGTTAGGGTTAGGGTTAGGGTTAGGGTTAGGGTTAGGGTTAGGGTTAGGGTTAGGGTTAGGGTTAGGGTTAGGGTTAGGGTTAGGGTTAGGGTTAGGGTTAGGGTTAGGGTTAGGGTTAGGGTTAGGGTTAGGGTTAGGGTTAGGGTTAGGGTTAGGGTTAGGGTTAGGGTTAGGGTTAGGGTTAGGGTTAGGGTTAGGGTTAGGGTTAGGGTTAGGGTTAGGGTTAGGGTTAGGGTTAGGGTTAGGGTTAGGGTTAGGGTTAGGGTTAGGGTTAGGGTTAGGGTTAGGGTTAGGGTTAGGGTTAGGGTTAGGGTTAGGGTTAGGGTTAGGGTTAGGGTTAGGGTTAGGGTTAGGGTTAGGGTTAGGGTTAGGGTTAGGGTTAGGGTTAGGGTTAGGGTTAGGGTTAGGGTTAGGGTTAGGGTTAGGGTTAGGGTTAGGGTTAGGGTTAGGGTTAGGGTTAGGGTTAGGGTTAGGGTTAGGGTTAGGGTTAGGGTTAGGGTTAGGGTTAGGGTTAGGGTTAGGGTTAGGGTTAGGGTTAGGGTTAGGGTTAGGGTTAGGGTTAGGGTTAGGGTTAGGGTTAGGGTTAGGGTTAGGGTTAGGGTTAGGGTTAGGGTTAGGGTTAGGGTTAGGGTTAGGGTTAGGGTTAGGGTTAGGGTTAGGGTTAGGGTTAGGGTTAGGGTTAGGGTTAGGGTTAGGGTTAGGGTTAGGGTTAGGGTTAGGGTTAGGGTTAGGGTTAGGGTTAGGGTTAGGGTTAGGGTTAGGGTTAGGGTTAGGGTTAGGGTTAGGGTTAGGGTTAGGGTTAGGGTTAGGGTTAGGGTTAGGGTTAGGGTTAGGGTTAGGGTTAGGGTTAGGGTTAGGGTTAGGGTTAGGGTTAGGGTTAGGGTTAGGGTTAGGGTTAGGGTTAGGGTTAGGGTTAGGGTTAGGGTTAGGGTTAGGGTTAGGGTTAGGGTTAGGGTTAGGGTTAGGGTTAGGGTTAGGGTTAGGGTTAGGGTTAGGGTTAGGGTTAGGGTTAGGGTTAGGGTTAGGGTTAGGGTTAGGGTTAGGGTTAGGGTTAGGGTTAGGGTTAGGGTTAGGGTTAGGGTTAGGGTTAGGGTTAGGGTTAGGGTTAGGGTTAGGGTTAGGGTTAGGGTTAGGGTTAGGGTTAGGGTTAGGGTTAGGGTTAGGGTTAGGGTTAGGGTTAGGGTTAGGGTTAGGGTTAGGGTTAGGGTTAGGGTTAGGGTTAGGGTTAGGGTTAGGGTTAGGGTTAGGGTTAGGGTTAGGGTTAGGGTTAGGGTTAGGGTTAGGGTTAGGGTTAGGGTTAGGGTTAGGGTTAGGGTTAGGGTTAGGGTTAGGGTTAGGGTTAGGGTTAGGGTTAGGGTTAGGGTTAGGGTTAGGGTTAGGGTTAGGGTTAGGGTTAGGGTTAGGGTTAGGGTTAGGGTTAGGGTTAGGGTTAGGGTTAGGGTTAGGGTTAGGGTTAGGGTTAGGGTTAGGGTTAGGGTTAGGGTTAGGGTTAGGGTTAGGGTTAGGGTTAGGGTTAGGGTTAGGGTTAGGGTTAGGGTTAGGGTTAGGGTTAGGGTTAGGGTTAGGGTTAGGGTTAGGGTTAGGGTTAGGGTTAGGGTTAGGGTTAGGGTTAGGGTTAGGGTTAGGGTTAGGGTTAGGGTTAGGGTTAGGGTTAGGGTTAGGGTTAGGGTTAGGGTTAGGGTTAGGGTTAGGGTTAGGGTTAGGGTTAGGGTTAGGGTTAGGGTTAGGGTTAGGGTTAGGGTTAGGGTTAGGGTTAGGGTTA